>NC_059207.1:30858642-31158642 GCF_020615455.1 Coregonus clupeaformis
AGTGACTTACAGTTAGTGAGTGCATACATTTTTATTTTTTCATACCCCCTGTGGGAATCGTTGCAAACGCCATGCTCTATCAAACTGAGCTACATCCCTGGACGACGCTGGGCCAATTGCGCGCCGCCCCATGGGTCTCCCGGTCGCGGCCGGCTACGACAGAGCCTGGATTCGAACCAGGATCTCTAGTGGCACAGTAGCACTGCGATGCAGTGCCCTAGACCACTGCGACACTAGGGAGGCAATATCTCTCTAGGAGCGGATCCGTCGTCAGTATTGTAAATTAATTATAATTTTAAAGAAAGATTTGAATGGAGAAAGCTGATCTGAGAGCAGCACTCACTTTCTTTCGATCCTATCAATATCAACAAATGCTCCGACGCACTTAGCGACCATTCTCTCTGCGTGGTGTTTTGGGAAAAGCATGTTACATCTTTGGCTGTTGTAGAAATTATGCAACGTTAAGCCTAAATTCCATCGCTATTAGGAAACCGGGCCCTGGTGAGACGAAATCCCAGCCAGACTCAGTCAATAGTGTGTGATTGCGGCCCGCAATTCTGGGCGTTCCTGGATGTGGGCATTCCTTCATCTGCAGGAACGCGCCCCACTCTAGCATCCCATTGGTTCCTGCTTGAACGCCCGCCTCCTTCGAGCACGCCATCTTCATGCCTGTGTGACACTTTTTATATTTCTGGTTGTCTATGCTGGCTACTGGTGACCTAGCTAGCTACCGGTGTCGTCCCGGCCTCCTGCCTGCTGTGAAACTGCGGGAAAGCATTGCCCAAAAGGCGGGGGTGAAGGACTGTCTACCGGTGTCCTAGCCCAATAATGGACTAACTTACATGTTCTGTTTAGAAGATAATTGTCTGTCAGCCAAACACTCCATTTAAACGTGGATCGATTTTCAATTGCGGTACGGTTCTAGAAACATCAATCCCTCTGCTTTCATACCACATCAAAATAATTTAACAAATGCAAAATATACACTTACTGTACACTGTTTTAATACGTTAACACAGTTGCAGCCGACAGTATTTTTCAGTGACAACACGTTTGTGGCGTCTGTCTTCCGTTTACACACAAGTGTTCCGAGTACCAGTACGCCCGTCTTCCATAAACAAGCACTGTAACATGGAATTATGGCTGTGTGGGAACCCTAACTCTATAAAAACATATAGTAATTAAACCGTAAATGATTTATCGCTGTTATGAAAGATATGTTCCTTATGTTTCCAAAACCGTACCGCAAGCGATGTGTGGTAACGTTTACAGCAAGCGTGAGGCTCTTAACAAAAACCCCTGGCCAGAAAATACTATCGTCAATATAGGCGCTAAAGGTAATGTGAGTGTATATGAATGGGCTACCGCCACCTAGTGTACCGGAATCCTAGTTGTAAAATTGACCAATAGAAGTATAAAGATGGGTTCCTGAAAATACAGAAACGCCCCGAATTGCGGCCCGAAATTACACCCTTCTCGACTCAGGTAGCTAGTTACGCTAAAACTAGCTATTCATGTAATGTTTCCTTTCAAAAAGGATAACCTGGCAAGGGGCGGGACACAGCGGTTAGCTAACAGTAGCTAGTTTTTATATTTCAAATATAAAAACACGTTGCATATCGCCTCGTGGTTGCTACCTTCCTGGATTCCCAAACTCTACTCACATGCAAAGCCCAGGTTAGCCCATTCATTCAGTACCTAGCCAGCAAGTTGTCGACAACAAATAGCTAGTAGCTAAAGTAACGTTAGCTTCAGTCGCTAGTTAGCACCTAGCTCGCTCACAAGTTAGCCTTGCTGACTCGTGTGCCATGTTTTGGGTTTGCAGAGAGTACATGATAGCTCACCTACCTTCCTGTGTCGCTGATCAGACCTGCAACCCTTGTGGTTGCTATGATTCTTTTATAAAGCTCTTTTAATGTTATTTATCGCTTATCTCCGGAGAATGGTAGCCTCAAACCTCTCTCGGAGGATCTCTGCGCTTCTTTAAGCTAGTTAGGCTAGGTTAGCCAGTTCCCTCCATTGACTTCCGGTTCCGTCAAAAACCTCCTACCATATCCACCTCCTACCATATCCACCAATTTGTGCGCCCCTGCACACAAATTGCACTGTGTTTTTGGCTGCATGTTTTCTTCTTCTTGTCGTTTTCCGTCAGACTAGACGCTTTGTTGCTTATTGGTGCATTTCACAGTTCGGAAAGTGCATTGCACATTTGTTCACAAAAAAGGGAAATGGGGAAAAAAGGAAACTGCACCACCATCTAACCCTATATATATATTCCTCTATCCCCAACACACCCCACCACCCTTTACCAGTACTTTGGCACTAATAGATCCTACAGTGGCTGGAACCCCTTCTCTCAAAACCCCCTGTAGTTCTTTTGCACTAAAATCTGACACCCCAAAACTTCTCTGCTGCTGCTACTACCTATTCAATCTTCTGGGATTTCCTTTCCATCTGTGCGGTACAATTAATGACCATAGCAATAAACGGCAAGAAGCCAACCTTACCAAAGCACAAACTGTTCGGGTCACTCTGTACTGGCCTACTACTCATAGGGATCCTTTCAGGCTCCCTCACCCTTTGCTTTCCTCACTGCCTCAGCATATGACACTTTCTGCACTGCTCTCACCCTGGAAACTTCAACCTGTCTCACTCGCACAGGACATTTAGGATCCCCAGCAACATGGCCGCCCTAAAAATGTAAACACTCTGCTTTTTCCACCGAAACTACACACTCCTTTGTCCCATGCTCTCCTGCACAATTCTCACACCTCGGAATCTCCCTCCTACATACTGCTGCAACATGACCATAAACTTGGCACCTGAAACACCGTAGTGGGTTCGTAACAAAAGCTCTCACAGGATAACTTATATACCCTAGCATGACTTTATCCGGCAAACACTCTGCATCAAAACTCAGAAGGACAGACAGGGTCTCCTCAGTCTCGCGCTCGCCACCGGATCTGCGTCGCACCAAACGGCGTGCATCACAGACATCGGGATCCTCAACTTCAGTTGAAATTAGAATGACCAAGAATTCTGCCTCAAGGCACATCTGTAATGTAAAATGACTTTGTATTTTACTAACAGGACATCAGAGGTGAAAGATGTCCTCACAGACTTAGTGAGAGAATAGGCAAAGCTTCATGGGTTGGCACAGGAAACAACAACTAACACTAAACACCTACTTCTCAGAAGTCTACACCTGATTTAACGGCTTTCAACACCACTTACCTCAGCTGACATGGCAGACATCAGTTCTGACTCATTAGAATTACATCAGTCAAATGCACAGAGGTCATTGACCCCTGGAGATATCCATAGATGTAGAAATAAGAGGCTATACTGGAGAACATAGAAGTTACTGTACTTCCACTGGTTACTGTTTGTACTAGAGAACATAAGGGTGAATAACTTTGGGTACAGTCTGAGTAAGATGTGTAGTCCGAAAGACATGATTGAACTACTGACAATATAAACATGTGTTGTTATCATTTTGGGGATGGTGAGGCAGGGTATAGTCTTTATTTGTATTGCTGTTAAAATTCCCTCTGCGCTCACAACGGTGTATGTCTGACGTATCACAAGATACCTGCAATTCCTCATCATTGTCAGTATCATCTGGGTCTGGGTTTTCCCAAGGAGGTTAGGTTTCATTAATAATGACATTAGGTTTCTCTTTCCTTTCTGGTGTCTGACATATCTGTGTGAAAGATAGGGAATTGTCTAGAATTATAGGGAATGATCTAGAACAGGGTTCGGCAAAAGGCAGACTATGGGCCAAAACCAGGCCACAATAAATGTTTTGGGCCCCCCAAAGTTTTTGGTCAAAAAATACTACAATCACCAGGAATTATGCAGAAATCTGTTCACCGAGTATTCCCACGAATAAAAAACGAGATGTGATCGTGTTTCAATGTAATCAAAGTATGAAATTATTTTTTGGGTCAAATACAATCTAATTTCGGGCTTTGTTGTGGTCAATTTGCAGTGTACATTTTATTAGAATTATGGTCTGGCATCCCGAACGTCAGCTCCGACAAAAATCGGACCATGGCTGAATCTATATAGTTGCCTACTCCTGATCTAGAATTATGAAGGATATGGGATGATCTAGAGCAGGGGTGTCAAACTCATTTTACCCCGACGAATTCGGTCTTCGTCGAGGTCTGGAGGGCCACACTGAGCAAGAGTGATCTTTGTGAATTTCAGTGTGATATGTAGAAACACTTGCACCAATTAAATCAAAATTGGACATACTTTGAATGGGGGCAAGTTGTCATTGGGCTATAACAAAGAAACAATTTATTGTACTCAACTTTCTGCAAACAGCAACAGACATTTTCCGATAACAGAAACTGAAAGTGGCGAGACAGAGAGGGGAAAAACGATTCTTAATTTGAGGGGCGGGGCAGATCAGCTGTTATATAGACGGCTCAGCTGTACACTGTGACAGAGCTATCATCTTCTTTCATCGGTGAAGTTGTATTTGTGAGCATACGGATTTACCAACAGTATTTCTTAAAATAAACTTGCAAGACTTCACAATAATTTCTCAACAATATCTACTGAACATGTAAGTAATTTTTCATTATTAAGGTACAACAGCCTACCTTAAAGAAATGTACTGGAGAAAAAAAGCTTATCAGCATATAAAGCAAATTATTTTATAATTTGTTAGTTATTACAATGGGCTGAATAAATCGTAACGCTTAAAGCCTGTAGGTAAATATAAAAGTTATAATGCATTGTACAGTATAACTTGTCATGAGTGTGTATCACTCCCTTATGTCTTTCAATCATCTCATAATGATTCTCAGTAAATACCAGCCATTTGAGTCAGCTGAAATGTTGGATAGAGACGAAACGTTACATATTGTTAGACTTATTATAAGGATCATACATGCTTTTAACAAGTTATAAAGCATTACACCTGTAGGCTTTAAGTAAAGTAATTCATTCAAAACATTCAATTGAGCTATGCTAATATAGGGTCAAATAAATAATACATTAAATCCTCTTTCAGATATCATGGAACTCACTATAACACTTTTGAACGGGAACTCACGTCCCCTGACAGTTGAGCCACACACCACCGTGGGGTCTCTCAAGAGTTTGATTAAACAACACTTTGGAGTGGCCATGACAAAGCAGAGGCTGTTAGGTGTGAATGGGAACAACATCAATCTCAGCGATGATTCAAAAACTTTGAGCGACTATGGCCTGCATTCAGGATCCAAAGTGATGGTGCTGATTACGGAGCCCGCTTATATCCAGGTGTTTCTGAAAAACGAAAAGGGCCAGACACACACATATGATGTGGTGCCTGATGAGACCGTAACCCAGTTCAAAGCCAAGGTACAAAACAAGGAGGGAGTCCCTGCCAACCAACAGAGGCTGATTCATGAGGGTAAGCAGCTCGATGATGGCCAGACGCTGGAGTACTACGGCATCAGAAATCAAAGCAACATCCAACTGACGCTCCGTCTAAGGGGAGGCTGAAGAAACCCAGTATCGACCTGAAACCACCTGTCACATGAAGCCCTTAACTTATTATGCATTCCACGTCTATAGAGAAAAAGCAATCAATCTTGTACAAAAATGATAATTGTTCTACATTTGTATTCAATTGTAAACTTTAAATTAAGCATGGCTGATATAGGCATATATTAATGAGATTGTTATCAAGTAATAAACATGTATAAAACTAAAACTGTCAACCATCATTGTCATGGCGTCAACTCAAAAGAAAAGATAAACCAACATAAGGTACTGGACTGGTTCTAGATGTCATTTATAAAACAGGGTTAAATCATATACATCAGGTAATAGTAATTTAAAATAATTTGGCAGTTTCCTGTACATTGTGCTATTGCTCCCTTATTTGACCTGATAGAGACAGAGCAGTAACATTTGCAGTTGAGTTGACTCAAACTAAGACAAGGCAGTCCACATGAGGAAACTACAGGCTGGCCTTGTCAGCAATATACAATGTCTCATGGTCTGATAAATCTTAAACACTGCATATTCAGATGGTGTTAAATGAGTTGGATTCAAGGTTGAAACAGTTACTATTATTCATTTCCTACAGCACATTTGCTTTGCTTCATCTTAAATTATACAAATATAGATTTATATCTATCAAGAATAGGTAACATGTATTTACCATTGCTCAAACCAAAATACACCTTGGCATAAAGGAAGCATACTCAAGTATTTCAATATTTTAAATATCAGTAGTAACAATTAAGACTGAACATTTCACTTATAAATTATTTTGCATGTGAGCAACACATTGAATGTGTTAGGATTTCATTAGTGTAGCACCTTGTGTAGTGTGTGTAGCGTTTGACCGAAGTCATAAACACCACCCCAGTTAATTTGCCTGGTTGTACCAGCTTGCTGCACTGGCATTCACAGGCCAGCCCTTGTAACATTATGTAGCTCCTGAGGCACACACACCCTGTGCCCTCTTCATTCAGTCATCTGGGAGAAGATCTTGGGAGGCTTCACTTCCTCACAGACGCAAGTTAAGTATTCCAAAATAATGCCACCAGTTTGGCAAACAGCACTCGAAACTGAAAACACAAAAACACAGATTGGCAACAGAGCATCACGGTACATTCTAAATGTATGCATCCTTAAAAGAAAAGCCAATGAGAATTGCTCACCTGTACAGGCACATAGTTGATGTTGATGAACTGGAAGGGGGTCCACACTTTCCAGTTAATCTTCAAGGCAGTCTGGACTTCATCATATCATCTTGCAAGTGTCCATGGCTGGCTCCATACTTGTTTCTGTGAACACATACTGTTCTATTACCAATGACAGTTAGGGATAGGTGATATTTGACACACAAACATATACTATGTTGAAGTTTGAACAGGTCAGACTAATTCTGTTCTCTCCATCGACGACCGTCGGTGAGAAGGCACGAGGTGAGGCTGGAGGTGAGGTCTTTGCCAGCGCTCCATTGATGGGCATAGCAGTGTAGATCAGCTCCTGGCCCCTTATCAAAGATATTGGTCAGTCACACACACACACACACAGAGCTCTGATTACATTGTCAATGGTGGTTATGATTAGCCTGGTGGAACCTACCTGATCGCTGCGTTCACCTTTTTCACTTCAGATATCATAAAATGTGAAGTGAAATAGAATGGTGAACACAGTGATCAGGCTGGTTCCAACAGACTAGTTATGCCTTGGACATTATATGCATCTAAGTAGAAAATAAGCAACAAATAATGTGAGTTTACATAAATTATGTTTCACAATTGGGTTATCAAATGTATCAAAGTAATGAAGTGGGTTACCTTGAAAGCCTGTGAAAGCTGTTGCCGCTGACAGGTGAAGAAGGTTGCTGGCTGGATACTTGCCAACATGTGGCTGACTGTTCCATTCATAGGAATGCTCACTGCGAGGGCATGTTTCTATGATGCTGATGAGGGACCCCTTTGCTGGTCTTTTCTATGCTGCAAACAACTGCAGCAGGCAATCTTATGAGGTGGTGTTGACTGGGAGGGCCTGTGACACAGTGAAATAGACAGCCAAGTGGTAAATTGCATTTTGCTCTAAAGAAAGGACAAAGCCTTTTGATAATGCACTTCACAACCAAAATGACTCTATTAGTTGCATCTACTTGGGAATTAGCCTACTAGTTTATCAAGCCGGGTATTTTTTAATACAACTTTTCACAAATTGTAATGAGTAACGTAACTTTTGGATTACCCAAACTCAGTAACGTAATCTGGATTACTTTTCCTTTAAGAGGCATTAGAAGAAGACAAAAAGGATCCATCAAACGCATTTGGTGTGTCATCATAGTGGTCTCTGACGTCTGGTCAGACGGAACAAGGTGCGCCTTTTTTGTGCTCAGGTGCGCCTTTTTTCAATGCTTAATTGAATGTCATTGAGAAAACAAAGTCGTCAATGTATTCTTTCCACAAACATCCTTTCTAAATTTAAAAGTAATCATCTAGTTTTTCAAAAGTATCTTCATTCTGATTACAATATTTATTCTAGTAACGTAACTGATTTGTTAGTTATTTTGTAATCAGATTACATGTGGCCGATTACATGTAATCAGTTACTCCCCAACCCTGCACACATTACCTGTCATTGTTAATGAAGCAGTCTGTGTCATCAGGGCAGTAACTCAGGTCACTATCAGAGGCCTCATGATGGCGTGTCTTTTTAATAGGAGTCAAGGGAGACTCTGGCAACAACAGAGGTGTCACAACGGTACTTGAGTCGCATGACACAATATTATTCTGAGGTCTTGTCTGACAAACTGTGAAAATAGCAAGTGAACAGTGAATTAAATTATTTGTGGAGGTTGCTAAACCATTGCAATCGCATTGCTGGACATGTTATGATATCCACCTTTGCTCCTTCTGGTAGGTCCTGGTGTCCGTTCATGACCAGGGGATCAGTCTGGCACCCAACTGTGCACTTTGTCTAACAGAAAAACAGGGTCAACGATTGCCATCATCCCTCAATTATAAACATTGTTCAAGAAATAACGTAATCTCGTTTGGAAGCTAATTCTATACTTTACAAATGTAGACTGACTGGCTCCAGATTGGATTAGATTCAGGCTGGTGACACTATGCAACCAACTGTGACATGTTTTGCTATGGCCCTGGGTTGGTTTGAGTTTGTTCCTGCTAGTTAGTACACTGTTGTAGTCAGACATGAGTTAGCTAGTACCACTATAGCTGCATCCAATATGTATTTGTGCCCTAGACATGGGTTGCACCTCGGAAGCTAATGTGACTGTTTCGTCTAAATTACACTAAATTTAGTGGCATGGAAATACGATGACATTGCTAAAGTAGGCAAATCATTAGTAGGAAACAACTTTGCTATATTATGATGTTGTCAAATTTACGTTTGCGAGATGGCAATGTTGCCATTAATGTTTTACTAGCAAAGTTTGTCAAAAATAGCTAGCAATGCTAACGTTAGGTAGCTACAATTTTATGGTCCCCTCAATCTTAGCTGGCTAAAGTTATACTGCATCAAATTACAAAAGGTTGTCCTACTAATTATTTCCCTTGAAATGTTAGCGTGTTTCCAAGCCAAATCCGAGTTGTATTGAAGTAGGCAAATGTTAGCTAGCTAGGTTTGAACGTCAGCTATGCTTGCGATGATAATGATTATCAAAATATACATAACCAGCAGTCTATGGTCTAGCTACCGGTATACTCACCACCACTGGGGAACAACGTACTCCAACCACCTATTCCACATGAAAGGATCCAGTTGGCTTTGCAGTGTTGCCAACTCCTCAGTAAGGAAAGTAGCTATTGGCTGTCCTAAAAGTCGCCAAATGATGGCAACACGAATTTGCATAATTGGCCATGTGCATATAATTGTGATGGATGCTGTAGGAGAGAGGAATAACGTCGTGGGAGAGACAAAAAGTGAGTAAAAAAACACCCTAAATATGTTTAGAACTACAAATTAACTTTCTTCTGTCGATTCTTGTTTTTGTTTTTAGGTCACAATTCCAACCCACCTCCTTTATCCGGGCTTGGGACCGGCAAAAGTGACCCAAAAGAGACACTCTGGTGGAGGTACTTAGTATTTTTTAGTTTTTGACGTTTTTTTTTCTTAAGTTTGTTTTTGTTTTTAATCTTATGGTCCACTTAGGAGCCTACAACAAGTCACAGTAAAACATGAACATTTTTAACCATAACATTTTAAACATTTATTTGTATAAAATCTACATTAACAATATAAATTGACCAAAAAGAGACAATAGAAAAAACTGTCAATGGCAATGTGAGAAAATGATGGTAACTAGTCTGGCCCTAATTTGTTTTTCAGACCCCCCACACACACACACACACACACACACACACACACACACACAGGCTGTGCTGGCTCACAGAAAGAGTGGGTCTTTGTCATTTTGGTCAAGGCTCTCTATGGCAGGTTCAGCAACTGAGGGAGCTGACTTAAATGAGTAAGCAGCTGATGTGCCAAAAACCTGCAAAACATTATCAGACAGCTGGTGCTCATAGCAAGCCTCACCAGACAGCTTCAGTCCATATCGAATGTACAGGATGGAGTTAAGGGTCTGAAAGGACATCCGATTTCTAAGTTTGCTTTTTACCACACTCATCTGGCTGAATAATCTCTTGACTTCAGCATTCGAGTGTGGCAAGGACAACAGACACAGCAGCCATGGCAAGTTCTTGAAACGGGTTGATATCAGCTGCATCCCTGAACTTCCAAATCTCACTCCAGAAGCCCAGTGTGTTTTTTGTCTCATTCCATTTACTAAGATGGATGGCACGCCATTGCTGGACAATCTTGTCCATCTCTGCAGGGGAGTAGCCAAGGAGCTTGGCTATTTTTTCTATTTCTCCAGGGCTCTTATTGTGCTTTAGAGTTTCCTCCACATTGAAAACTGACATGTACTGCAATGCTTCGATGTTGTCCGGCAGTCTCACCCTCAACTCATTAGTGAGGGAGATGGTGAAGGCTACACACCGCTTTCGGACATTGTTTTCATCCTCAGGCGCAAGGTGGAGCTCAGCTGCTTTTGGCTCAAAAAGGTAACCAAGGTACGGTTTGGGACTGATGTATCCATCTATTGGCCCTTTGAGTACATCAACATTTGCCAGTGGATTCAGCACCCTGCTGCTCACAGACTTGATCAGGCTAACCAAGCTGTCAAGTAGCTTAAGAGGATCTACTTGCTCTCCCTCAAAAGCCTTGATGGCCAACTGTACCTCACCCAGCACTGACTTCAAAAAAGTCAGATACAATATGTTTTGAGGATCACTGTACATGGAGTATAAAACCTCAGCCATGGAGCAGTGTTCACTGGACTTGGTGACTGCGAAATGCAGCCTAAGCTCCTCCCACTGGTCCAAACTGTGTGAAACCGCGGGTTCAATGGAGAGCCAACGTGTGGCACACACCTTGGTTATCTGTAAAGGTTTCTCCCCACAGTTGATGGTCTCATATATGGCCTTGTAGGCCTGCCTGCGCTTTGGAGACACTGAAAACCAGTTATAAGTCTCTCGTACCAAGTACTCCACACTACGGGGGATGGTATCATTGGAAGCATGACTTACAGCAAGCTGCAGAGAGTGGCACACACAGCGAATAAGAACCAGATCTGAGGCCATACTCCTCCTTCAGCACTTTATGGACCCCATTGTTAATCCCCGTCATTAACAGAGGCATTGTCAGTCCATATCCCCAGGAGTTTCTCTTTTTTAAAGACAACACTTAGAGGAAAGCCACAACAGCACGGGCTATAGATTTGGCATCTCCTCCCTCCAACTCAACAAGCCCCAGAAATGTTGATACAATTGTCTGCTTGGTGTCACTAAAGTACCTTATCACAACCCCCAGGTACTTAGAAACACTTACATCCGTGGACTTATCGAGGAGGAGGCTGAAATGCTGGTCACCCACATCTGCAACCAACTTTTTCAGAAAGTAAGGTGCTAGAACACCATTAATCATTTCTGTGCACTTTGTCCTGTGCATTTTGAAGTGGGTAGCAGCAGTGGAGTCTGAGAAAGCAGCTCTACATGCTTCTCCAATGTGATCACATGCCAGCATGGAACAGTGTTCAGCGATAGCTAATGCCATGGTGGCCTCAGCCTTTTTTGCAGAGTCAATTTTTTAAACCATAAATGGCAGCTTGTTTTGGGTGGAACTGTTATAAGGCTTTGCCTTTTGAGTATGTTTTTGAGTCTACATTTTTTAGTCTAAATTTGGCGTACAAATCAGCATTACAATAAAGGCAGTATGCCCGTGTATCATCTCCAATAAACGGCTTCAACCAGCCTTTGAATTCAGGGTTTGATTCCCACTCCTTTCTGTATTTTTGAGTGTACAGTTTAGACTGAGACATGATGAGCTATCCAGCTGGATGTTTAGCTTATGTCACAGAGAGGCACACACACACAGTGGACGAGGTGAGTAAGTGACTGAGGCTGTGTGAGTCAAATGCAGCGATTTATTTTTGTGCAGTGATTTATTTTAGACAAAGAACATTTTACATTTACATCCCGCCCTGAATGTAAGCCAGCGGCGGCTTCCCGCATGCGCGATTAATTTGCAGTCTGGACGCGGAGGGGTGAACATCTCCTGCTCTGACTGCAGCTGGGAGGGACTGCTACGCGAGGACTGGGCCGCCATCATGAGACCTCTGATAGTGACCTGAGTTACTGCACTCGCTGCTCGTTGAGAAGAGTAAGAACGATACATGCTTTCACGTCAGAGTCTCCAAAAGTCTCCAATAACACCAGAAAAAGTCAATAGATTTGTCGCTAGTCGATTTTTTTTGAAAATGTGTCGCTAGAGGGGTATGAATACTCGCTAGATAGTGACAAAGTCGCTAAGTTGGCAACACTGTTTGCATCCTGCTGGAAGCATTCATTGCATGGTCAATCAGCATTGGGTTTTTCAGTCTTCTCTGATGAGGTTTAACGGCGGTTGGCATCCAACAAATGTTGCAACTCCCTTATACTTTGCTTTAAAAATAAATAATAATAAAAATAAATAATAATACCCTACCATCTAACACTACACTCACAAAACATAAAAACATTTAATTAAATAAATAAATACCATACTCCACTATTTAAATCTACATAGTCCTTCTTCAGGCCAACAGCCTGAAAGGATGGGACACCACCACTTAACACAACCTGTTACTCTTCTGATGTCATGTCTCGCACACCCAAATACCTCTCTGCAGCTGCCACCACAACCTCTACTTTCTGCGACTTACGTTCCATCCCTGCAGTACAGTTGATAACCATTCCTATAAATGCAAAAAATCCAGTCTTACTGAAACATACAGTTGAAGTTGTTAGTTTACATACATCTTAGCCAAATACATTTAAACTTATTTTTTCACAATTCCTGACATTTAATCCTAGTAAAAATTCCCTGTCTTAGGTCACTTAGGATCACCACTTTATTTTAAGAATGTTAAATGTCAGAATAATAGTAGAGAGTGATATTTCAGCTTGTATTTCTTTCATCACATTCCCAGTGGGTCAGACGTTTACATACACTCAATTAGTATTTGTTGGCATTGCCTTTCAATTGTTTAACTTGGGTCAAACGTTTCAGGTAGCCTTCCACAAGCTTCCCACAATAAGTTGGGTGAATTTTGGCCCATTCCTCCTGACAGAGCTGGTGTAACTGAGTCAGGTTTGTAGGCCTCCTTGCTTGCACACGCTTTTTCAGTTCTGCCAACACATTTTCAATAGGATTGAGGTCAGGGCTTTGTGATGCCAACTCCAATACCTTGACTTTGTTGTCCTTAAGCCATTTTGCCACAACTTTGGAAGTATGCTTGGTGTCATTGTCCATTTGGAAGACCCATTTGTGACCAAGCTTTAACTTCCTGACTGATGTCTTGAGATGTTGCTTCAATATATCCACATAATTTTCCTTCCTCATGATGCCATCTATTTTGTGAAGTGCACCAGTCCCTCCTGCAGCAAAGTACCCCCACAGCATGATGCTGCCACCCCCGTGCTTCACGGTTGGGATGGTGTTCTTTGGCTTGCACGCCATCCCCCTTTTTCTCCAAAATGTACGATCTTTGTCCCCATGTGCAGTTGTAAACCATAGTCTGGCTTTTTTATGGCGGTTTTGGAGCAGTGGCTTCTTCCTTGCTGAGCGGCCTTTCAGGTTATGTCGATATAGGACTCGTTTTACTGTGGATATAGGTACTTTTGTACCCATTTCCTCCAGCATCTTCACAAGGTCCTTTGCTGTAGTTCTGGGATTGATTTGCACTTTTCCTATCAAAGTACGTTCATCTCAAGGAGACAGAACACGTCTTCTTCCTGAGCGGTATGACGGCTGTGTGTGTACTATTGTTTGTACAGATGAACGTGGTACCTTCAGGCGTTTGGAAATTTCTCCCAAGGATGGTCTTGGCTGATTTCTTTTGATTTTCCCATGATGTCAAGCAAAGAGGCACTGAGTTTGAAGGTAGGCCTTGAAATACATCCACAGGTACACCTCCAATTGATTCAAATGATGTCAATTAGCCTATCAGAAGCTTCTTAAGCCATGACATTTTCTGGAATTTTCCAAGCTGTTTAAAGGCACAGTCAACTTAGTGTATGTCAACTTCTGACCCACTGGAATTGGGATACAGTGAATTATAAGTGAAATAATCTGTCTGTAAACAATTGTTGGAAAAATTACTTGTGTCATGCACAAAGTAGATGTCCTAACCAACTTGCCAAAACTATAGTTTGTTAACAAGAAATTTGTGGAGTGGTTGAAAAACAAGTTTTAATGACTCCAACCTAAGTGTATGTAAACTTCCGACTTCAACTGTATATCACTTGTTGGTTTATCCCTCTGTACTGGTACAGATCTACTACTCACACCACTCCTCTCAGGATCCCTCCCCCTTGACCCATCTTCCTCTACTTTCTTCACTGCCTCAGCATATGACAACTTCTGCACTAGTCTAACCCTGGAAACCTCATCCTGCCTCTCTCGCACCGGACATTTTGGATCCCCAGCCCCATGTGCACCACTACAATTAACACATACCACTAATTTCCCCAATGCTACACATTCCTTTATCTCATGCCCTTCTGCACACTTCTCACACCTAGGAACCTCCCTCCTACACACTGCTGCCACATGCCCATAAGCTTGACACCTGTAACAACGTAATGTATTCGGCACAAAAGCTCGTACCGGATAACTTATATATCATAACATCACTTTGTTGGGCAAAGACTCAACATCAAAACTCAAAAGAACAGACAATGACTCTTCTGTTTCTCCACTCACGCCACCCTGTCTGCGTCGCACCAAACAACGAGCATTACAAACACCGGGACTCTTCCCCTTCAATTGGTCAGCTTTCACATTTACCGCTACCCCTGTAATCACGCCTTTCAATAGCGCCCTTTTCTTGAGAGCAAAACAATTCACATCTCTTGCCCCCATTCGTTTAACACGGAGCACCGATTCCACAGGACCCAACTCTGTTTTCACCCACCCTGAAACCACAAATGGATCAGCCAAAAGTTTCACTCCTACTGTCACAGACTCATCTTTATTCTGACCCTCGGTGCAAACCTCGGGCTCCGAGAACTTCACCCCTACCACCTCCGATACTTCGCCCTCATTCACTTCCATTTCTCCTCCTGTCTTCAACTCACTCTGCTTACACTTTCTACCATTCTTCTTTAAACAAACCATCTCCCTTTTTTCCTGCCATTTTTAACTGACTCAAGCTCACCCTCTTCCTCCCCTCTCTCTCTTAGACCTCCTCTGCCTCTCTTTTTCCCCTCCGTATTCCAAGTATAACTCTCCTTATGATAGTACTGCACTTCTCCTGACATACATCTAGTTCTTGCCTGGTCTAGGGACACCATTTAACCGGCTGTCACAATCTCCATACAATCAGCACCTTACCTGGAGTCGTAAGCCTACACAAAACATAGCCCCCATTCCAAGTGCCTCCAAAATCGGCTTTTCAGTCTAAAAAGGCCATGATCCTTTGAATGCGTTGGGTGCGATGAAACAACGGAGCCCCATTCAATGAAGGGTAGCGAAGTGGGCGGTGGGGGAATTTGCACATATAGATTGGCAAAAGGGGGCATGATTTGTTGACAATTCTTCTTTGGTATAATGGCGTTCGCAACAATTATATGTGCATTCCGCCACCTACTGTACAGGTGGATAATATGGATCCAAAAAATGAAAAAAATAAATTCAACAAACTATCAGTAACAAAATGTTAATTAAACTAAATCAGTCTGCTTTTCTGTTTTAATCAGGTCCCTACACAGGCTCAGAAGGATCCTGTGATGGCGGGACATTTCCTGGCGACAGTAGTCCTTGCAGTGCTTCTGCCGTTAAGTCTTGGAGGCCCAAAAGCGAATTGGCTGCAGATATAATGATGTCCAACGGGACGCCAGAGATAACACCTTTTACCGGTGCCCTGTCTGAAAATCAAAGCTGTTCACTTCATGCGTAGATAATTTCGCAAGCCACAATGCACGCTCATTTTGCTCTTTAGATACACACCATATCAACACCATACCACTCCTGGTTACTTTGACTGCATCCACTTTTCCCAACGCCTTTTTCACCATCCTTGTGACTTCAAAAGGGTTTCCCAAATAAACATCCTTATCCAAAAAACAAAACATTTGTTCCATTCTTGGACTTCACTGTTGTCCACTCATCTTTCGCGCTAACTGTACTCGACGTGCTTTCAGTTTCAAACAACACTTCTGCTTCCGCCATTTCACAGTCCTCGGGTTCCCAGCCGTTTACATAATTGCAATCCAAACCCAACATTAATTGACTCTTTGTGACGCACTGAGGTTCCAAACTCCGTTTTAGACAAGACAGACTTTATTACCAAAATTATCCTATTTACACTTTATAGTTAATTTTAAACATAGGCTGGTTTCAAAGGGATTAGTTGTTTTTAGGGGCAGTTGTTCTTTAAAGGGAAAGTTACTGAGTTTGGGTAATCCCAAAATGACATTACCGATTACAATTTTGGACAGGTAGCCTAGCTAGTAAAATTAACAGATTACATTTCGAAAGTAACCTACCCAACCTTGATTATTTTTTTTATTGAGTAAAAACACATGCATTTCTTTATTAAGAGTGATCAGTAGTAGTTGTTGTATAGCTAGTGTAACATCTGACAAGTGACAAGATAACCAGAAAGACCACTGCAAGCTAACTAGCTAGCTAATAATGATCCCATTCAAACCCATATAGAATGATAGAGGCCTCTAGTGGCCTGAAGGCAGTATAGTCTGGCACAGTGGAAGTGTCATAATACCCATAAAACCTAGCGGTAAATCCCGGTAATGGTTCCAGTAGTTTTTTCCCTATTCATTTTTGCGTCTGGGATTTTAGAACTACTTCATTTAAGGTCTGTTTCGTGTAGGCTTACCCTGGTGTGACGTTTTGATAGCCATGTAATTCTCTCTCATACAAGGTGAGTTCTCAATTTACTCAAAAAAATTAAAAATGCTCCTGTACATAATCTCTAGCCAACACTGTCTGCGATGGTTCACCAGTGTGCGATCAGAGACCTTTGTGCCCAATCCATTAACTTCTTACCTCCCCTTTCTCTGTCTTAGATAGCCACTGACTACACTTTAGCTAGCAGAAGATCAGAAAAACATTTTTGTTTTACTTAGCCTAGATAATTGTTTGTACAGTATGTCGACTTTGGTGTCTATTTCACACCTTATGGCATTTTTCAAGGATGAGCATAAGGGCATTAAAAGGGCAGAAGACCACTAGAAGTCTGGCCATGGGGAGAAGTGCAGCTACAGAGGGGCAACTTATCGGTTTGGTCAGGGCCAGCATGTGGGATATCCTGTGTCGGTGAGTGTAGCTATTAAGTTAAGTTTGAGCATCTTAGCAATACAATGTGTTCTATACAGCTGTCAACATTCTACAAGGAAAGAGCCACTTAATAAATTACATAATCATTAACCAGATTACCCTGGATACCAGACTTCGATGAGTGATAACTCAGTTCTAGAATGTTGTCATTGATGAGAATGAATCTAAAAAATCTATTGTCATTCAGAACTGAATTTGTTTTGACATCCAGCCTGTATTGTAGTTTCATGTATTGCGATGAGCTATATGACTGTACTTCTGATTCTAATTCTCAAGAGGAAAGTTAAAACCCTCAGCCTTGAGGTCACTGAGGAGGACCAACAGTGATAGGGGGATCTTCTGAAAGGGACTGACATGCAGGGATGTGCCAAACTAACCTGACACAGCAAACATCGCAAGCCACAGATTTAGGACCTGAATGTAAAAATCGAGGTATGTGGCTTGCAATGTTTGCTGTGTCAGGTTAGTTTGGCAAATGTTGTACTCGCCATTTCACTGCTGTGTCAGGCTAGTTTGGCACATTGTCTACTAGCCCAGTCTGAAAAGTACTAGACTCGGGCTAGCTTAATTTCCATCCCTGCTGACATGTACAGTATAACTGAGTTCTCAGGAAATTTGATTAGTAATGTACAACAAATGCACTCGTGGAACAAAAACGTTCGTGATTTGTATGGAAAAACATTGAGCCCACAAGTCCTTTGTGAGCTAGCTAGCCAGATAGTTAATAGCTCACCGTTCGTGTAGTCACTTTTCCAAGTGGTGACATGATAGCTAATGTTAGCCCACCAGGGCAGGAATATTTAGCTAACGTTTAGCTACCTAGTTACATTAGCTCATCATTCGTGTAGTTATCTAGTTAGCTAAACAAAGTCGAATCATGACGTCAGTGCTCTAGAAAGAGGCCCGAGTTCCCAACTTGGAATTCCGAGTTGGATGACCGTTCAAAACGTATTTTCCCAGTCAGAGCTAGTTTTTTACAGAGTTCCCAGTTGTCTTGAACTCACTGAAGTCTGAGATTTCCCAGTTCCGAGTTTCCAGTTGTTTTGAACGCGGCAGAAGTCATGCCAATGTATTCAACCTTTTCTGGCCGATGGTGTGTTGAGAGTGAATGTTTATTATTTTTACCTTGGAAAAGAGACCCTTCAACTCAGACTTGGACCACACACCCTCTCCACTGAATAACAGGCTAGTGATTGCTTTGCAAAGCTTGCAGTTAGCCACTGATTCCTTCCAAACCACTCATTGTTGAATTTGCGATTTCCAACTTATGTTTATGGCCGATGAGCAACGATATGTTTTATCTATAATTTCTCTTCATATGACAAGGATTGAAAATGATTTTCCAGTAGATTGTCGACGTGATTCATGATGATGACTGCTTGTCTAGCTATCTAGCTAAGCTTTTGGAAGTATGATGTTGACATGATCAGTCCAATCAAAGCTACGGTAGATATAACGTGATTTGACGTAATTTTATCTGTGGCCAATGACCTTGAGCCTTCTTGGATGGGCACTTCTAATGTAACTCTATGGCAGCACCCAAGGGGCTTGAATTTGAGCTCTCCCCGTAGATTTTGCGGTGATGTAGTGTCCCCATGAGTTACAGAACACTGAGCCAATCAAGGCGCAACTAGAGAACATTACTAACCCCTATGCTCTGTATTTGCCGCTGACTGAGACCACCACAGAATGCACTGAACTAGGCTGAAACACCTGCATTTTGGAGGTTCCTTACTCAAGAAAGGAAAAAAAGAGACCATGTTTGTATGGGGCTTTATTAACTCAATATTTTTTTTCTCCATTGTTTGCAAACTGATACAGTACCAGTCAAAAGTTTGGACACACCTACTCATTCAAGGGTTTTTCTTAATGTTTTACATTGTAGAATAATAGCAAAGACATCAAAACTATGAAATAACACATATGGAATCATGTAGTAAACAAAAAAGTGTTAAACAAATTAAAATATTGTATATTTGAGATTCTTCAAATAGCCACCCTTTGCCTTGATGACAGCTTTGCACACTCTTGGCATTCTCTCAACCAGCTTCACCTGGAATGGTTTTCCAGCAGTTTTGAAGGAGTTCCCACATATGCTGAGCACTTGTTGGCTGCTTTTCCTTCACTCTGCCGTCCGACTCATCCCAAACCATCTCAATTGGGTTGAGGTCGGAGGATTGTGGAGGCCAGGTCATATGATGCAGCACTCCATCACGCTCCTTCTTGGTAAAATAGCCCTGACACAGCCTGGAGGTGTGTTGGGTCATTGTCCTGTTGAAAAACAAATGATAGTCCCACTAAGCCCAAACCAGATGGGATGACGTATCGCTTCAGAATGCTGTGGTAGCCATGCTGGTTAAGTGTGCCTTGAATTCTAAATAAATCACAGACAGTGTCACCAGCAAAGCACCCCCACACCATCACACCTCCTTCTCAATGCTTTACGGTGGGAACTACACATGCGGAGATCATCCGTTCACCCACACCGCGTCTCACAAAGACACAGTGGTTTGAAACAAAAATCTCTAATTTGGACTCCAGACCAATGGACAAAATTTCCACCGAATGTCTATTGCTCGTGTTTCTTGGCCAAAGCAGGTCTCTTCTTCTTCTTATTGGTGTCCTTCAGTAGTGGTTTCTTTGCAGCAGTTCGACATTCACACAGTCCTCTCTGAACAATTTATGTTGAGATGTGTCTGTTACTTGAACTCTGTGAAGCATTTATTTGGGCTGCAATTTCTGAGACTGGTAACTCTAATGAACTTATCCTCTGCAGCAGAGGTAACTCTGGGTCTTCCATTCCTGTGGCGGTTCTCATGAGAGCCAGTTTCATCATAGTGCTTGATGGTTTTTGCGGCTGCACTTGAAGAAACGTTCAAAGTTCTTGAAATGTTCCATATTGACTGACCTTCATGTCTTAAAGTAATGATGGACTGTCCTTTCACTTTGCTTATTTGAACTGTTCTTGCCATAATATGGATTTGGTCTTTTACCAAATAGGGCCATCTTCTGTATACCACCCTACCTTGTCACAACACAATGGATTGGCTCAAACGCATTAAGGAAAGAAATTCCACAAATTAACAAGGCAAGTCCCCGCAGCAATGTTCCAACATTTAGTGGAAAGCCTTCCCAGAAGAGTGGAGGCTGTTATAGCAGCAAAGGTGGGACCAACTCCATATTAATGCCCATGATTTTGGACACATGCATTCGTCCTGATCAACAGGTGAGTCTGTCTACACTGCTGTAGAAGATTTTACCTCTACATGACAGTGTGTGTGAGATTCCATGTACAGGACTGTGTGTGAGTGATTTCATGTACAGGACTGTGAGAGTGTGATTCCATGTACAGGACTGTGAGAGTGTGATTCCATGTACAGGACTGTGAGAGTGTGATTCCATTGAAGGCAAGCTTCTCCTGGTTTTCTCAGGTACAGAGATGGACAAGATCACATGGGTGAGCACCGTGATGAGCGAACAGGAGCCCCTCTGCCTCCATATCCCTCGGGGCGGCCCGGGACTTTGTCTTCAGACACAGAAGCTGCACAAGCAGCCCAATTCTGATATTTTTTTCACTAATTGGCCTTTTGACCAATCAGATCAGATCTGAAAAAGATCAGATGTTAAGAGCTCTTATGTGATTGGTCAAAACATCAATTAGTGGGGAAAGAAATAAGAATTTGTCTGCCTATCTAGACGCAGCCAGAGAGCCACGGGGAAAACACAGACGGCAGATCAACTCGGTGAAGCTGGAACTGGCCCATGGAAGCCTGCTTCTTATGAACTCACCCACCAGTACCACAGCCTGCCACCCCGCAAGAGGCTCCTCACATCCCGCATGAACCTCACCTTCAGACTCATCCTCCAAGAAATGAGGGTCAGACAAGGTCAGTTGGGACGTACTGTCTTAATCACTACACCCACATCAGGGGTTGGGATCACTGCAATATTAATTAAACTCGTTTCTGAATGCATCTTTGTTCAAGGTCCAATTCATACAAATCAGTCATGTGGTAACTCTTTACTTATAGATTTGTATTTTTATATAATTGAAATCTATGAAAACAATCAACTTCTTGACAGATCACACACATACATTAGTGCAAATTGATCAGCAAACGGGTATAGAGGGTTATTTAGAGGTTGCATCCTAATGTAATGCTGGGAGGAGAGTGAGTAAATGGCAGTATTTATAACAAGTGGTACGCATGTTGAGCAATAAAGTATTTTCGATTTTGTAGTCATACACACTTTGCAACCACAACTTGAATCAATAGCAAATCAGACAATATTTGGACCATTTGGGGTAAATTAGTTAAGATTTCTATCAATTCCAATTCCACTGCTCTATAAAACAGTTGTAAAACTACATGTTGCTTCAATATTATCATTTAGGAACAAAAATGACAATATACACATTAGTTTGAGTTCTTATGCAACAACTGCAGAAATGATTCTACACAATGGTACCTGGTCCTCAAATGTGCAGCTAGACTACTATCCAAACCACCTGCACGTTATGACAGTGTACTGAATCATTTCTGATCTAAAGTTACAAAAATAAAAGATACAGCAGCTTATATACAATATTAATTGAAACAAAGCCTTAAATGTCTTGGTTGAAGTAACTCAAATATTTTGAGAAAAGAGAAAGGACAACTAGCAGTTATTCTGAGATGTAGGTCGGCAATCTCTGGCATCTAAAAGGCTCCTAAGTCTCTGTAAAAGACGAGAGACATTCATGATTTTAATATGAGAGGAGATAAAAGTAGAGCAGCATAATCTTCAGTACTGTTAAAGCACAATCCTACAGGTAGACATAGGGCTGGAGAACTACACTTCTGAGGGGAAAGTGTTTTCTGTGGCACACATGGTAGTGGTGGTATGGGTGGGTAGAGCTGGCTCTGCTCTGGGGCTCTACTCCTCCGACCGTAGACATCTAACCCTCTCATAGAAGAGCAGGTAGGCGTTGGAGGAGAGCGCCTCCTGCAGGCTGGCCTTGCGTACTGAGTCGTCTGACACCCACAGCCACTGGGAGCTGAATGGAGAGGGGCTGCTGGACGAGGGTGGGCAACGGCGGTATGTGACAAAGTGTCCTGAGTGCATGTCACCATGGTGAACCAACACAGCCATCAGTTGGAAGAGGTACTCTGAGGAGCTGTGGAGAGACATTGTGCATCAAACAGTATTATCAGAGGACACACAAAATAATTCCAATTGAATTGATCTGATTTGGAAAGATTGGTCATTCTTTATTGATATGAGTGCTGTTAAAGATGAGGTCAGGTTTTGTTTACCTGTAGTTATATGGGAGGTTGCGCTGTGGGCTGAGTCCAGGAGAGTGGAGAAAGACAGACAAACAGGTTCCATTGGACAGAGGCTTGTTGTTGTAATGGTGTTCTACATCTGAAAATAAGTACAATACAGTATCATCTTACTGTTGTATGAGGACTTTTCAAGTGTCTATAAAACAACAAGTACATTGAGTGTAATTTTGAGTATTTCTGTCCTTTTGAGGAATCAAAAACCATCTGTGGCCAATTTCCAGTTACTCATGGAAGTTCAGTCCTCTAGCTAAAAAAGTAACATGAGGTCACAAGATAAGCCATTTGGTCCCAGGAAGACAGTTTAAGAGATTTCACCCTACCTTTGGCATTGGGAGTGGTCTTATCCACAGCCTCTCCCCAGTCCTCTGCTTTAATGGTTTTCAGAGTACAGTTGATGCGTTGGAGCCTCTGAATGGTGGCGCAGTGTTTGTAGTGGTCCATAGCCAGGTACTCTGAGATATGGACATGTTCCTGTCTCTTTATGGGAGTGCCCTCATTGGACCATGTCAGTCTCTGCAGGTGGATACAGAGACACTGGGGGAGCTAGAGGGAGGAGTCACACAAACACAATGTCATATACACTGAGTGTACAAAACATTAGGAACACCTTCCTAATTTTGAATTGCACCCCCTTTTGCCCTCAGAACAGCCTCAATTCGTGTCGAAAGCGTTCCACAGGGATTCTGGCCCATATTGACTCCAATGCTTCCCACAGTTGTGTCAAGTTGGTTGGATGTCCTTTGGGTGGTGGACCATTCTTGATACACACGGGAAATTGTTGAGCGTGAGAAACCCAGCAAGGCGTTGCAGTTCTTGACACACTCAAACCGGTGCTCCTGGCACCTACTACCATACCCTGTTCAAAGGCACTTAAATATTTTGTCTTACCCATTCACCCACCCTCTGAAAGGCTTGAAAATCCTTCTTTAACCTGTCTCCTCCCCTTCATCTACACTGATTGAAGTGGATTTAACAGGTTATACCATTAAAGGATCATAGCTTTCACCTGGATTCACCTGGTCAGTCTATGTAATGGAAAGAGCAGGTGTTCCTAATGTTTATATGGCATAATAACAGAGAACAAGGATCATATGCTGAAGCCAAATACAAAAAAGCATCTGATAGTGCTGTGTGCAGGGGCAGTGAAGCATTTGGTACACAGCGCTTGTTTCACATATGATGAAGTAGGTCACACTGTATTTAGTGGGAAAGACATTGGTTGAGTTGAACTGCCATTAACATTAAGCACCATTACCTTTCCCAGTTTAAGCTGTTTGATGAAGGTTGTCCTCTGGCTTTCCAGGACCTGCCCATTCACTAAGGCTCCTTGTTGAAGCTGATGGGAGAGAGGATGTCAAAACAAGGTTCAGTCCAAAGCTCCAATAGTAACATACCCATAAGCTCACAGATGTACAGTACCCTTTTCTTAACTAACACACCAACCAAATTAAAGTGAAGACTAGTACCTTGGTGCAGTTTTCACACTCCACCTCTTTAATGGTCTCTGAAGAGATCAAATGCTGGAGACAGTGATCCAGAGAGACAGGCCGGCCCTAAGGGAAATATACTCAATCAGTCCTCAGCACACTGTAGCTCACACGCTATTTACATACGGTAGTGTAAAAAAAGGTTTTCCTAACTTGTACAAGCTTTTGCTCCTGCGTCCTTGGTGTACACATATCAACGGTATTTGTACCACCAGCGGTACAAGGAAAACCTTCCCCTTAATGATTTGTAGGTTTCCTTAATGTATTTTTCTTCTTGTCACCCATTCTGCTTACCCATTGCGTCGAAGGGATGGATAAGGAGAGGCTGTCGAAAGAGTCATAGCGCACTGGACTCTGCGAACAAGAAAGGGAATTAATGGCACAAACAAACCGCTGATTTAATGACAGTACACTGCTAAATATTTCCAATATTCACGTGATATGAAAAATATATATTTGTATCACCCGTTGTTCGCAACGCTTGCATGCCATGTTGCTTGTTAGGCAGCCGTGGAAAGGATGTGGAAACTTCCAAGGACTTCGTATAGGATGAAGAGGGCCTGGAAGAGCAAAAGTGGTTTTCATATTTTGCCAAAACCTACTTCTCTAGTAAAATATTCCACACCACTATTTACCTCCTCACCTCGACTCCTGCAGCTCAAGGTCAACTCGTCTTTATCTGGGAGGCTCTGATGGCAAAAACAAAACAATATAGTCAGAAGGCAAAAATACAATTAGCTTGCATCAAATACACACTATACTGAAAGAGACATAGCTTAGCAGCTGTGAGTGTTAGAGGAAGGGGAAGGATGAGAGCAACTTACCTCAAGGGACTGAATGTCAAAGAGGTGGGTGACTTTGGGCTGTCGGTCTAGCTCCTCCTCCAGAGAGGAGGTGAGGACATGGAAGAACTCATGGGCATCCTAAGAAAAGTAAACAGGGACGAGAGATTAAACAAATTGCCTTTCAATTTGTTTTCAACGTGGATGGGGGAGCAGAATTCTTATGGGTAACAGATTTAAGACAATCATTTTGACTTCAATTAAACGTTGTGGAAAAACTGCTAGCTGATGCTTAGACAAGTAAGGATAACTCACCTGCTCCTCAAAGGAAGTGATGTGCCACCTGTAGAGTCTGAGGACCTCCACCAGACACCCTGCATCCAGAACATCCTCCTGCCCAGAGTCGTCGTTTGACAGTGCTGCAAATCAAAGACTGCACTGTCCGGCTTGCATCCCAAATGGCACCCTATTCCCTATATAGTGCACTACAAGGGCCCTGGTCAAAATGTATGCACTACGTACGGTATAGGGTGCTATTTGGGTCGCAAACACAGAGTCTAACAATTGAGTGAACAGGGATTCAGATTCCTTCTCTGCCCATCACAGAACACTACCTTTGAGAAGCTGCAGGAGAGTTCTAGAAAGCTTGGGGTCCTTCTCTGGCTCATCCTCTGACACACATTTGCGGCTAGTAAACTCCTCCAGCCATTTGATGAAGGAAGGGCAGGCTGCCAGGCCCTGGAGCAGAGAGTTCATGAAGCAGGTGTTTCCCAGGTTCAGCAGGCCTGGAACCATGCCTATGGTGGAGACTTTTGTTAGTATACATTCAGTGGCCCTCATAACCATCCACCTATATAACATAAGTGACCCCCACTTGAACTGCTTACACAGACACTGGGCAAGCTTACCTTTCTGCCTTTTCTTGCGGTTTGTAATTGGACCCCACAGGACATATACTCCAGCAGCCATGGCAGCCGCTATTCCACCAATAACTCCCCAATTTTTCATCATTTTGTTCCTGAAAAATATTCCAAAGTGATACATATTATTGACACAGCCGAGGCTGAACTGTTGGACATGTGTTTCCCTTTACTTACTCTGAATAGATTGCATGTCCTATAGCTATCAAAATCGAATGTAGCCAAAGCAGTAGTTACGGCTTGTAATGTCGATATCCATAGTCGACGTTATGGCTTATATGGAAGATGGCGCCATATATTTTTTAACTAACCTGGTCTTGGCAATACTTTCTTCGTTCTCGATTCGGGAAAAAAGTTTTCCACCACCATCCTAGAGTGGCTAATGCCTAGTGCCGCGTTCAAAACAACTGGGAACTCTGAAAAATACGAGATCAAATCATGACGTCAGTGATCTTACAGACCCCCTGGTTCGATTCCAGGCTGTATCACAACCGGCCGTGATTGGGAGTCCCATAGGGCCGCGCACAATTGGCCCAGCGTCGTCCGGGTTTGGCCGGTGTAGGCCGTTATTGTAAATAAGAATTTGTTCTTAACTGACTTGCCTAGTTAAAAAGGTTAAATAAATACAAAAATAAAAATAAAAATAAATCTTCAGGTCGGAAAGTTGGAGCTCTAGAAAGAGGACCGAGTTCCAGAGTTGGAATTCTGAGTTGGATGACCGTTCAAATAGATTTTTCCTAGTCTGAGCTAGTTTTTTCCCCAAAATTCCGAATGTGGCCGCAACCTTCATTGGGCGCAACATCAGGAATTAGCATTAGCCACTCTAGAATGGTGGTGGAAAATGGTGTTTCATAAAAGAAAGTATGCATATTTATCCTGTTTTTTCTCCATCTTCTCGCCATTAAATCGAGTCAAGGAGGAAATCGACGCCTTTGCAGCCTGAATGGAGGACATTTTATGTACAAACAAGTCCACAGGGGATAGGACAAGTCTATAGCCAGCTGCATGCATTCCCTTCGGACGGTAAGGTGAAACGACTCAATATCGCCATCTGCCGGCCTTTGGGCTACGACCAAAACAAAGATCTAAATCAAATCAAATCAAATCAAATGTTATTGGTCACATGCGCCGAATACAACAGGTGCAGACATTACAGTGAAATGCTTACTTACAGCCCTTAACCAACAGTGCATTTATTTTAAACAAAAAAAGTAAAAATAAAACAACAACAACAACAAAAAGTGTTGAGAAAAAAAAGAGCAGAAGTAAAATAAAGTGACAGTAGGGAGGCTATATATACAGGGGGGTACATGCAAGAGGCATTCCTCACTCAATACAAAACATGGATTTACTATCTTTGGGAATTTTCTCTGTTTTTTTGTAGAACCACCTGCAACTGGACACAGACATTTATAAGATATACTTTTTTCCAGAATCGAGAACGATGAAAGGATCGCCAACACCAGGTTTGTTGAAAGATGTATGGCGGCGTTTTCCATTAGCCAAGCCATAACGTCGACTATGGAGCCATCACATATCACGTAGCTACCAACGCAGCAGCAGTGGAGACAATATTTTAATATAAGTTAGCTAGGTAAATGGTCAATCCGATGTCTGCATTGGCCGAGCAGCATTTACGGTGATACGGCCTCTGCAGAAGTCAGGGCATTCATACTTCTTGCGCTTCGCGGAGCAGCGCAGAGCTGTTGTGAAGGAAGTTGTCGTCTTCTTCGGTGGGGTTTATCACGGTTGGCATCCAACGTTATGGTGTATTACCTCCACCAACTGTACTGGAGTGTGGGCCAGAGACAGGGAGAAACTAAATCCTACCTGCCAGCCCCGTTGCTCTTTAAAAAGATAACAAAATATTTGAGACTATATCTAATAACGTTCTACTCAATATACTCTTTAAACTAATTTCCTGTATCCCCTTCTCCCTCATACTAGATCTCAGCCTCTCTTTCCCTCGGATACTGCCCACACTGTAGCAATACATGCTCCACAGTCTCTGTTTCCTGGCAATAATCACACTTTCCTTTTGGATGCTTTCCTATCACATTTAAGGTCTTATTCAACTTGCTGTGTCCCACCCATCATCTTGTAAAAATAGCCTCCTCTCTTCTGTCCCTTCCTGCCGTCCTCCCCTCCCCGACTTTCCTCTGTACTTGAAATAAATGCCTGCCATCTCTGTCCATATCAGGCTTTTTGCCTTGCTCATTGAAACTACAACATCAACATCCCCACTACTAAGTGCTTGTTTAGCCAGTACATCAACTGCCTCGTTCCCCTCCACTCCCACATGGGCTGGGACCCAAGTAAATCTTATCTGTATACCCATCTGTCTAATCCTGCCATGGGTTTGTAGCACCTCATAAAGCAGGTCTTGTCTGCTACGTGAGCTAAAGGACTGGAGACTCATTAACACTGCACATGAATCAGAGCAAATAACTACTCTGTCTGGCATGACTTCCTCCACCCACTGCAAGGCCAACAGTATGGCCATCAGCTCCGCCATATATACAGCCAGATGATCTGTAATACGTTTCCTGACTTCCACCCCACATTCCTGCACTACAAATGCTGACCCAGTATGTCCTGTCCTTAGATCTTTTGAACCTTCTGAGCAGTGGTGAGCCGTCATTCAGAGTCCCACCTGTTTTGAGCCCCACATATTTTCCAAAAAATAAAATAAAAAAAGGGGGGGTTGCCTGTTTTGCATGTTATTTTTGCATTAATATGTGTCACATATCAGTTTGCAAACAATGTAAAAAAAAATCAAAAAATAATTGCGTTACTAAAGCCTCCATACAAACATGGTTTCTTTTTTGCTTTCTTGAGTAAGGCAGCTCCAAAATGCAGGTGTTTCAGCCAAGCTCAGTGCTTTCTGTGGTGGTGGGGCAGCCAGCAGAAAATACGGAGCGTAGGGGTTGGTAATGTTCTCTAGTTGAGCCGTGATTGGCTCAGTGTTCTGTCACTCATGGGGACACCACGTCACTGCCAAATCTAAGTGTTGAGCTCGAAAATTCAAGCCCCTTGGGTGCTGCCATAGAGTTACATTAGAAGTGCCCATCCAAGAAGGCTCAAGGTCATTGGCCACAGATAAAATGACATCAAATCACGTTATATCTACAGTAGCTTTGATTGGACTGATCATATCAACATCATACTTTCAAAATCTTAGCTAGCAGTCATCATCATGAATGAAGTCGACAATCTGCTGGCAAATCCTTTTTAATCCTTGTCATATGAAGAGAAATTATAGATAAAACGTATCGGTGCTCATTGGCCATTGGACATAAACATTACACAACAAGTTGGAAATCGCAAATTCAACAATGAGTGGTTTGGAAGGGATCAGTGGCTAACTGCAAGCATTGCAAAGCAATCACTAGCCTGCTATTCAATGGAATGGGTGTGTGGTCCCAATTCTCAGTATAAGGTTCTCTTTTCCAAGCTTAAAATGATAAACATTCAACATTGGCCATGCTGTCAATCCAGCATGATTTCTGCCGTGCTCAAAACAACTGATAACTCAGAACTGTAAAATCTGACTTCAGTGAGTTCAAGACAACTGGGAACTCAGGAAAAAACTAGCTCCGACTGGGAAAATACGTTTTGAACGGTCATCCAACTCGAAATTGTAAGTCGGGAACTCGGGCCTCTTTCTAGAGCTACGACCTGAAGATCACTGACTTCATCATGATTCAACCTTGTTTTTTTCAGAGTCCCCAGTTGTCTTGAAAGCACCATAAATCCAGAGAATGCCAAAGTTTGATGAAACATTTGCCCACGAAGGGCCGCCGCGCCACCTTCCTGTTCAAGTGAGCACAGCACAACAAGATGAGTCCAAAAATGTATTGTATGCTGCTGCATAAATGATGAAATATGCTAGGGAGATATGTATACTGTAGCTAATAAAGTAATGCTACGTGAATGTTGTGCAGTAAGCTGTTAGTAGCCCATGTGCCTCACCCTAATAATTTAGTCTATTTTCACCTCTTAATTTTGCCTACTTTTCTGACTTGGTGGTGCACATGTAGCCAAAACCTGTTTTAGAGAAATGTAATCATCAAATATTGTAAGAGCTTTCATTGTCTGCTTATATGCCCCCTTTATTTATCCTACAGTTCTGACTTGGTGTACAGGGAGAACACTGTAAGAACGGCCCATGTTCTGAATTCTGTCGCTGTACATTTCAAAAGTGCTGAACAAATAGTTATATTGACTACATCCGTCCTAGCTCGCTCATTATAATCGAAATTACGGATTGCCTCTTATCCGCTTGGCATCCCCTTATGCCATAGTTCGTACATCTCAATTGTCAGTAGAAACCACATTTGTTTAAGCAAGTCAGCCATATCAGCTATGTTTTTTTTTAAAGGCAGTAAAAGAGGCTGAATAAACTGTTTCGCTGCCAGACAAGGTTCTGCTGATAGCCAGGTGTAGCAGTCGTAAGGTGTTGGGACAGCTTTATGTAGGCCCTAACAGTTTGTGGGCACCGTTTGTCAACGTTATAGTGCAATTCATGTATTGTTTAGTGTTGTATTGTGGCTTTGCTGGCATGCATTCGGGGGGGTTGCCCCACCAAGATTTACATGCTAAAACAGGAAACATCCGCACTGAGCTAAAGGGTAGAGCTGCCGCTTTCAAGGAACGGGACTCTAACCCGGACGCTTATAAGAAATCCCGCTATGACCTCCGACGAACCATCAAACAGGCAAAGAGTCAATACAGGTCTAAGATTGAATCGTACTACACTGGCTCTGACGCTCGTCGGATGTGGCAGGGCTTGAAAACTATTACAGACTACAAAGGGAAGCACAGCCGCGAGCTGCCCAGTGACACAAGCCTACCAGACGAGCTAAACCACTTCTATGCTCGCTTCGAGGCAAGCAACACTGAAGCATGCATGAGAGCACCAGCTGTTCCGGATGACTATGTGATCACGCTCTCCGTAGCCGATGTGAGTAAGACTTTTAAGCAGGTCAACATTCACAAGGCCGCAGGGCCAGACGGATTACCAGGACGTGTACTCCGAGCATGTGCTGACCAACTGGCATGTGTCTTCACTGACATTTTCAACATGTCCCTGACTGAGTCTGTAATACCAACATGTTTCAAGCAGACCACCATAGTCCCCGTGCCCAAGGACTCTAAGATAACCTGCCTAAATGACTACCGACCCGTAGCACTGACGTCTGTAGCCATGAAGTGCTTTGAAAGGCTGGTCATGGCTCACATCAACAGCATTATCCCAGAAACCCTAGACCCACTCCAATTTGCATACCGCCCCAACAGATCCACAGATGATGCAATCTCTATTGCACTCCACACTGCCCTTTCCCACCTGGACAAGAGGAACACCTACGTGAGAATGCTATTCATTGACTACAGCTCAGCATTCAACACCATAGTGCCCTCTAAGCTCATCACTAAGCTAAGGATCCTGGGACTAAACACCTCCCTCTGCAACTGGATCCTGGACTTCCTGACGGGCTGCCCCCAGGTGGTAAGGGTAGGTAACAACACATCTGCCACACTAATCCTCAACACGGGGGCCCCTCAGGGGTGCGTGCTCAGTCCCCTCCTGTACTCTCTGTTCACCTATGACTGCATGGCCAGGCACGACTCCAACACCATCATTAAGTTTGCCGACGACACAACAGTGGTAGGCCTGATCACCGACAACGATGAGACAGCCTATAGGGAGGAGGTCAGAGATCTGGCTGTGTGGTGCCAGGACAACAACCTCTCCCTCAACGTGACCAAGACAAAGGAGATGATTGTGGACTACAGGAAAAAAAAGAGGACTGAGCACGCCCCCCATTCTCATCGACGGGGCTGTAGTGGAACAGGTTGAGAGCTTCAAGTTCCTTGGTGTCCACATCACCAACGAACTATCATGGTCCAAACACACCAAGACAGTCGTGAAGAGGGCACGACAAAGCCTATTCCCCCTCAGGAGACTAAAAAGATTTGGCATGGGTCCTCAGATCCTCAAAAAATTCTACAGCTGCACCATCGAGAGCATCCTGACTGGTTGCATCACCGCCTGGTATGGCAACTGCTTGGCCTCCGACCGCAAGGCACTACAGAGGGTAGTGCGTACGGCCCAGTACATCACTGGGGCAAAGCTTCCTGCCATCCAGGACCTCTATACCAGGCGGTGTCAGAGGAAGGCCCTCAAAATTGTCAAAGACTCCAGCCACCCTAGTCATAGACTGTTCTCTCTGCTACCGCACGGCAAGCGGTACCGGAGTGCCAAGTCTAGGTCCAAAAGACTTCTCAACAGCTTCTACCCCCAAGCCATAAGACTCCTGAACAGCTAATCATGGCTACCCGGACTATTTGCACTGCCCCCCACCCCATCCTTTTTACGCTGCTGCTACTCTGTTAAGTATTTATGCATAGTCACTTTAACTCTACCCACATGTACATATTACCTCAACTACCTCAACTAGCCGGTGCCCCCGCACATTGACTCTGCAACGGTACCCCCCTGTATATATAGCCTCCCTACTGTCACTTTTTTTTTTACTTCTGCTCTTTTTTTTTCTCTCAACACTTTTTTTGTTGTTGTTGTTTTATTTTTACTTTTTTTGTTTAAAATAAATGCACTGTTGGTTAAGGGCTGTAAGTAAGCATTTCACTGTAATGTCTGCACCTGTTGTATTCGGCGCATGTGACCAATAAAATTTGATTTGATAAAATCAGTAATCTTTCCAACACTTCTAGATCAGGAAGTTGTCAAGGAAGTGAGTTTGTGTTTATACAGGACATCCCGCCTCCACCTACCCTCAACCAATAATGTCAACGCGGAGCTATACAGAGCCCTTAACATTGTTACAAAATTTGGGAGGCGCTCGGCGGTGCGGTACTGAGCTCAACTTGGCCTCTGCGTGCCTCCGGAGGCTCCGCATTGCGTCACACCCTCCATACGGAGCCTCCTACCACATTTTCAGATAATACATACATTGTCTTTAAGTCCCCCTGTTGATCCCTTTCACCAGCAATAATTAATGACAACGCTACAGTAGTACTGGTCTAACGTTGTAACTGGAGAGCTGGCTAATTCCTAATTAATGTGAGAGTCGAATAAGCCCGACACGAGACATGTTAACCAGCCAACGCAGGCTGTCCCATCGGGTTGACCCGCAGATCTGGATAACGTTCGTTAGCTACTGCTAGCTTGCTCTCTTTTTTTGACATCCTCTACTGCGAAACGATGCACCGGTGCTTCTCTAAAACATGTTGGATGTTTGCTTACAGATCCATCCAATAGCATTCCCCTAACCGATGCAACGCAACAGTCCTCGAGCTTGCTGGCTAGTAGCAGCTGCTTTTGGCTGGTTTGTTTACGTGTGCGCCACTTAAACATTTCGTTCACGCTGCGCAGTAAGAAAGAGCAAGCGGTGCGGATTTATTGACTACACTTTGCTAAACCCCGACACAGTCACACATTTTAAATCACGAAAAGCAAGGCGTTTTAAAACATTCAGGTCTGACCTGACTATGGATCCAGAGTACCAGAACTCACGAATAAGCTTTTCAGATGTCGTTGGTCTGCACAACGGGATATTCTCTGACCTAGAGTAATGGAACATACATTTGGAGTATTTTGATTTTTGACGGACCATACACATAGCCGTACCAGAAGTCAGTTATGTTCGCAGGCGTCATCGCCAAAACATATTTCTGCTGTGTTCGAATACCCATCACTGGTATACTTAATGAGTATATACTACATACTATTAGTTCATTTTAGTATACTGTAAACGAACGGTATCCTTTCAGTTGAGCGTACTAGCGCTTCGCATGTCTACCGGAAGTTGATGCTGTTGCTATGCAACCTCTTGCTAGCGTAACAAATTACTAGATGGACATTTTACGACTTCGGTGAGTTCGTAAATTCAATCTGGAGTGCCAGAGTGTGCTCTGGGCGTTCGTAAATTCAGAGCGTTGTCAGATTGTCCGTAAATTCTTATCATGTCAACATCATACTTTCAAAATCTTAGCTAGCAAGCTAAACAAGCAGTCATCATCATGAATCAAGTCGACAATCTACTGGCAAATCCTTTTAAATCCTTGTCATATGAAGATAAATTATAGATAAAACGTATCGTTGCTCATCGGCCATAAACATACGTTGGAAATCGCAAATTCAACAATGAGTGGTTTGGAAGGAATCAGTGGCTAACTGCAAGCTTTGCAAAGCAATCACTAGCCTGCTATTCAGTGGAGTGGGTGTGTGGTCCAAGTCTGGGTTTAAGGGTCTCTTTTTCAAGTTTAAAAGGATAATCATCCAACATTGGCCATGCTGTCGATCCAACATGACTTCTGCCGCGTTCAAAACAACCGGAAACTCGGAACTGGGACATCTCAGACTTCAGTGAGTTCAAGATAACTGGGAACTCTGGAAAAAAATGAGCTCTGACTGGGAAAATACGTTTTGAACGGTCATCCAACTTGGAATTCAAAATCGGGAACTCAGGCCTCTTTCTAGAGCTCCGACCTGAAGATCACTGACGTCATGAATTGACCTTGTTTTTTTCAAAGTTCCCAGTTGTCTTGAAAGCACCATAAATCCAGAGAATGCCAGACTTTGATGACAAAGTTTGATGACAGAATTTGTCCACGAAGGACCGCCGCACCACCTTCCTGATCACTCTGAGTTCCAATGTGGCAATTGTTTACTTGCCGAGGATTATAGGCTTGAGGTGGCTTCCTTGATCACGCAGGTCGCCAGCCTACGTAAGAAACTGGGGAAAACGCAGAGTGGAATGTTTACATTTTCTACGCCGGTGGCTGGACGGCGTTCGCGCTTGTTGGATACATCGCCGCCTTGTCGTTTGTCGTTATCAGACTGGCCGGTGTTTCCCGGAGCTCCACCATCTGATAGCGCCGTCGAAGGAGCACAGCATGAGGAGCAAGGCAATCAACAATGGTCGCATGTCACAAGCCGTGGAAGCCGAAGACAACGACCTCCTGCAAAGCAGTCTACACTCCCAATGAGAGGCCCGGAGCGGATACAAACAACGAATAGTTACGCCGTACTGGAGCCTGTCTGCGGCCTGTCTGCGGTCGCAGTGCCTACTATTACGATTTGGAAGTCGACTTCGGCAACCTTCCGTCCCTGCTCTGGATCGTGCGGGGCTTCTCCATCTGTCGGAGGCCTGCATCCTGTGAAGCGTGGGAGTGGGTGAATTTCCACGTCCTTCTCGCCAGCCGTGATTTTGGGCACCTCCATGGTAAGAAATGTGACCGTTCCTGGTGCAAAAACAATCTCCTAGCCCAGATCTCAAGTAAATTACATTACTAAGCTGCTCCAGAATGTACTATGTCAGGTCATGGAAATTGATTCTATCGTAGTCCATGTGGGTTTTAATGACATTATGAAGGGCAGCTCTGAACAGTTGAAACTGGATTTTAAAGAGCTGATTGACTCTCTGCTAGACACTAATAAAAGACCCATCATATCTGGCCCTGTGCCCTCTCTGAATCGTGGCATTTAACGCTTTAGCAGGATTCTTGCTCTTCACAACTGGCTACATGATTATTGCAGCTCAATGGGTGTAACTTTTGTTGACAATTTTGATACCTTTTGGAAACAAAACACGTTTTATAAGGAGGATGGGATCCACCCAAATCGCTTTGGTTCCTGGATCCTTTCACAGCATTATAAGGCTGCGTTGAGACAATGACTTAGCAATGGCCCAAGCCCAGCTCAGCTAATCCCTACCATTGTGACGCAGAGTTGTCAAAATGCTTCAGCAAATGTACATTACATCAGGGGCATCGGTAGTCACAATATAAGTAACGTAATTTATGTCCCTCTAACTGCCCTGAATGCCACCGCTGATCCTACAGCTATTGTGTGCAGTAATCATGTGCCTAAGAACCAGATTTATACTGTTAGCACTGAGCCGGTGTCCCCGAGGAGGCAGTCCACTGTGTGCAGCTCACCGTGCACTAACATAAAGAACATGAGCACATCTACTGCTGCTAAGCTTCCCAGTAAAGCAATAAAAACAAATAAGCATCCCAGAAGAAAAGTGCTCAAAATAGCCCACGTTAACATATGTAACTTAAGAAACAAGGTTCATGAAATCAATAATTTGCTAGTAACAGATGACATTCATATTCTGACTATCTCTGAAACTCACTTAGATAATACCTTTGATGATACAGTGGTAGCAATACAAGGTTATAACATTTACAGAAAATATAGAAATGCCAATGGTGGAGGTGTTGCTGTTTATATACAGAACCACATTCCTGTGAAGATTAGAGAGGATCTCATGTTAAATACTGTTGAAGTAATATGGCTACAGGTTCATCTGCCTCACCTAAAGCCAATTCTGGTGGGAAGCTGCTATATATAATGTATGTGATATCAATAGAGAGGTATACTTTCTGGGTGATTTAAATATTGACTGGCTGTCATCAGGCTGCCCCCTCAAGAGAAAGCTTCAAACTGTAACCAGTGCCTGCAACCTGGTTCAGGTTATCAGTCAACCTACCAGGGTGGTTACAAACAGTACAGGAATTAAATCATCAACATGTAGTGATCATATCTTTACTAATGCTGCAGAGATTTGTTTGAAAGCAGTATCCAAATCCATTAGATGTAGTGATCACAATATAGTAGCCATATCTAGGAAAACCAAAGTTCCAAAGGCTGGGCCTAATATTGTGTATAAGAGGTCATACAATAAGTTTTGTAGTGGTTCCTATGTTGTTGATGTAAAGAATATATGTTGGTCTGTGGTGTGTAATGAGGAGCAAACAGACACTGCACTTGACACTTTTATGAAATTGCTTATTCCAGTTACTAATAAGCATGCACCCATTAAGAAAACTGTAAAAACTGTTAAATCCCCGTGGATTGACGAGGAATTGAACAATTGTATGGTTGAGAGGGATGAGGCAAAAGGAATGGCAAATAAGTCTGGTTGCACAACCGATTGGCAAACGTATTGCAAATTGAAAAATCATGTGACAAAACTGAATAAAAAGAAGAAGAAACAACACTATGAAACAAGGATAAATGACAAAAAGAATGATAGTAAAAAGCTTTGGAGCACCTTAAATGAAATTTTGGGAAAAAAGGCAAACTCAGCTCCATCATTCATTGAATCAGAAGGCTCATTCATCACAAAACCAACTGATATTGCCAACTACTTTAATAATTGTTTAATTAGCAAGATTAGCAAACTTAGGCATGACATGCCAGTAACAATTGCTGACATTACACATCCAAGTATATCTGACCAAATTATGAAAGACAAGCATTGTAATTTTGAATTCCGTAAAGTGAGTGTGGAAGAGGTGAACAAATTATTGTTGTCTATTAACAACGACTAGCCACCGGGTCTGACAACTTGGATGGAAAATTGCTGAGGATAATAGTGGACGATATTGCCACTCCTATTTGCCATATTTTCAATTTAAGCCTACTAGAATGTGTGTGCCCCCAGGCTTGGAGGGAAGCAAAAATCATTCCGCTACCTAAGAATAGTAAAGCCCCCTTTACTGGCTCAAATAGCCGACCAATTAGCCTGTTACCAACCCTTAGTAAACTATTGGAAAAAATGGTGTTTGACCAGATACAATGCTATTTTACAGTAAACAAATTGACAACAAACTTTCAGCATACTTATAGAAAAGGACATTCAACAAGCACAGCACTTACACAAATGACTGATGATTGGCTGAGAGAAAGTGATGATAAAAATATTGTGAGGGTTGTTTTGTTAGACTTCAGTGCGGCTTTTGACATTTTTGATCATAGTCTGCTGCTGGAAAAACGTATGTGTTATGGCTTTACACCCCCTGCTATAATGTGGATAAAGAGTTACTTGTCTAACAGAACACAGAGGGTGTTCTTTAATGGAAGACTCAAACATAATCCAGGTAGAATCAGGAATTCCCCTGGGCAGCTGTCTAGGCCCCTTGCTTTTTTCCATCTTTACTAACGACATGCCACTGGCTTTGAGTAAAGCCAGTGTGTCTATGTATGCGGATGACTCAACACTATACACGTCAGCTACTACAGCAACTGAAATAACTGCAACACTTAACAAAGAGCTGCAGTTAGTTTCAGAATGGGTGGCAAGGAATATGTTAGCCCTGAATATTTCCAAAACTAAAAGCATTGTATTTGGGTCAAATCATTCACTAAACCCTAAACCTCAACTACATCTCGTAATGAATAATGTGGAAATTGAGCAAGTTGAGGTGACTAAACTGCTTGGAGTAACCCTGGATTGTAGACTGTCATGGTCAAAGCATATTGATACAACAGTAGCTAAGATGGGGAGAAGTATGTCCATAATTAAGCACTGCTCTGCCTTTTTAACAACACTATCAACAAGGCAGGTCCTACAGGCCCTAGTTTTGTTGCACCTAGACTGCTGTTCAGTAGTGTGGTCAGGTGCCACAAAGGGGGACTTGGGAAAATTGCAGTTGGCTCAGAACAGGGCAGCACGGCTGGCCCTTAAAAGTACACGGAGAGCTAACATTGATGACATGCATGTCAGTCTCTCCTGGCTCAGAGTGGAAGAGAGACTGACTTCATCACTGCTTGTTTTTGTGAGAGGTGTCGACGAGCTGAATGTACCGAGCTGTCTGTTTGGAATAGCTGCCTTGGCAGCAGCTAATGTGGATCCTTAATAAATACAAAATACAAAATACAGCACAACAAGGTGAGTCCAAAAATGTATTGTATGCTGCTGCATAAATGATGTTATATGCCAGGGAGATATGTATACTGTAGCTAAGAAAGTAATACTAAGTGTATGTTGTGTAGTAAGCTGTTAGTAGCCCATGTGCCTCACCCTAATAATTTGGTCCCTTTTCCCCTCATAACTTAGCCTACTGTTCTGACTTGGTGGTGCACATGTAGCCTATAGCCTGTTCTAGAGAAACGTCATCATCGAATATTGTAAGTACTTTCATTGTCTGCTTATATGCCCCCTTTATTTATCCTACGGTTCTGACATGGTGTACAGGGAAAATACTGTAAGAACGGCCCATGTTCTGAATTCTGTCGCTGTACATTTCAAAAGTGCTGAACAAATAATTATATTGACTATGTCCGTCCTAGCTCGCTCATTAATGTCTTTATCAAAATTACGAATTGCCTCTTATCCGCTCGTCGTCCCCTTATGCCATAGTTTGTACATCTCAATTGTCAGTAGAAACCATATTTGTTTCAGCAAGTCAGCCATATTAGCCATGTTTTTTTAAAAGGCAGTAAGTGAGGCTGAATGAACTGCTCCACTGATAGCCAGGTGTAGCAGTGGTAAGGTGTTGGGACTGCTGTTGGGACAGCTTTATGTGGGCCCTAACAGTTTGTGGGCACCGTTTGTCACCGTTATGGTGCAATTAATGTATTGTTTAGTGTTGTGTTGTGTAGTGGCTTTGCTGGCATGCATCTAAACGTTTATTTATTTATTTGCCCCACCAAGATTTACATGCTAAAATCGCCACTGTCTATTTCTGAGTCTTTCCCTTTCAATCGCCATAGAAATGGCTCCTGTCAACGTAGATTGATCGCAAATATAGGCAATGAAAGCCAAAGTTCATTTAGATTGGTCCAACCAGCGGAAACACCTCCAAATGGGACCACCTCACAACGCCCAACATGTGAAGAGATACAACCATAGATAACGGGGCAGTCTAAACTATCAACGGTCGGTCACAAAATATATATATATATATATATATATATATATATATATATCAACGGTCACAGCAAATTAACGTTCTTATTTCATCAACACTGTCAAGTACAAGTATATTAAGGTTATAATATTGTAGAGAACAATGTAATTATGAATTATATGTCATTTATAATGACAAAGGGCAAAGAAAACTACGTTTTGACATTCATTTCGTAGCACCCTCTTCTTGATTGCCCCGTTTTCTCTAACGTTACATTGTACAGCAGTGATTGAACGCCCTATTTACTAGGCTGGCAGCTAAGGTTAACTACATTCATTGCCAATGCACAATATTTGTTCAACAGTTGTGAAATTACTATTAGAACATCTATAAGAACAGCAGTTAAAGTGTACACCACTTCATCCATGCTTAATAACATCAACAATGGGTTATCGTTTTGTAAACTAGCAAGCATACACTGACGTTTGCTTACATGCGTTGCTATGGTTACACAGTACCACAATCTACACAGTACCACAAGCTGTCAGGAGCAGTCTGTCTCTCAAAATGGACCAAGAAGTAAATGTTCTACCCAAATACTTTCCATACTTACATATGAAATGTCATCCCACATCCCAGGCTTGAATTGGTGCTGGCTACATCCTTATTCCGCACATTGTAGCATTGTTGACAAGTTGGCTATTTTAATGTGGGTAGGCCTATTGTTATTCCCTGATTCACTCCCATTATTAATCAAAGCCCCGAAAGGAGGGTGGCTTAAAGGCTCTTATTGGCCAGGGTTTAGGGTTAGCGTCATTGCCCCGGCCCGCACGAGTGACCCTGCTGCCTTCACTGCACAGTACTTTCTGTCTGGCACGCTGCTGTGACACGACACAGGAAGCTCAAATTGTCAATATCCAATGATATACATAATTCGGAATATCCCGTCCCTCATTGGCTCTCCGCTGAGAACGAGAACGGGTGGCTGTCCGCAAGCCCGTGGTGCTGAAATCTCGGCTCGCTATGATAACAATGTAACGGCAATGAGACAATTCACTGTGGAACCCAATAAACACCACCAAAATGGACGATGATTTGTTCCAGTTAAGACAAGTCCCGTGAGTATTTAAAAAAAAACTTCTTAATTTCTAATTTGATCGTAACTGGGACATTTTGCTAAACCGACCCTTCGCCCACAGCCTTTCTTTTGCACACATTTTCGTGATCGTTTGAATTGCAGCTGTTGGGTGACAATGATCTCTTGACATAACAATATGTGCAACATTGTATTCCTCTTTTGAGCTAGTCAAGAGTACTCTACGCAAATACAGTGTGGCATGTCAAGGAACTTGCCATGCGTTTTGTTTGAATGCAAAGCATCAATGACCGGTAAACAGTAATCCTGACCCAACTGCTCATATGGGTGCTACAACAATGTCGGCTAGTATTTGTATAAATTGTTTCCTTTTATCTCAAGGTCTTTTTACTGGTAGTGACAGTGTGTATATTTCACAGGGGGTTCATTCACATCATTGCCTGCTGTATATGAAGCTACTACTGTGCCAACATCATTCGTCATGCCTTTATTTTGATCATGCATAAGTTGCACCAGTTTGTTAGAATGGGTTGGTTAACATCTAACATGTTACACAACATAGCCTATTTTCATTTTATCCCTAATATTTTTGCTCGCAATGGCCACACATTTAGCCTAACAATTACTGTAGGTATACTGTAGGTAACAGATGTGTATGGCAGCCTATTACTCATTATTTAGTAGCAACAAATATGACCGTGATTTAGAATGGTTTTAGAATATCCATACTACAATTGTATCTATTGCGTTACACATTATTTAGTAGCAACAAATATGACCATGATTTAGAATGGTTTTAGAATATCCATACTACAATTGTATCTATTGCGTTACACATTATTTAGTAGCAACAAATATGACCATGATTTAGAATGGTTTTAGAATATCCATACTACAATTGTATCTATTGCGTTCAGTTCTGTTTATTGGCAGAAAGATAGACACACTTTTCACTGAAGCTGGTCGACCAGAGTTATCCACTCCTGGCTATCACCATCAACTTCCAACTATGTTCCTATTGAGACTCTCCTTTCTTATGTGTAATAATAAAAAGGCATAACATTCTCTTTACAATTGTTCCTATGCTAGTAAAGCAGTGACTTGGCATTAGGCTCAGTTACTACATAAAAAACAGAGAACTGAAATTGTGCAATGTGACCGTGGCAGCAAACTGTCTTTCTCCCCAGTGTGAACCCCAAAATAATATTTCCGAACAGGATACATAGATCTTATGCTATTACTTGAGAGGAGATGATGGTTGAGGCAATTAGGCCACATTGCAACTTTCTTGCAGAAAGTGTAAAGCCACCAACACAAAGGTTTACAGAATCTGTCCATTGTGCAATGACCTTCTCCAAGTCTATATGGGATACATGTGGGATTGTTCTGTACAGAACTGAAAGAAACTGAACCACAGTAAACAAGGCATGTTGATTTCTAGGCTCCTCACTGGGCGATCAGCTGTATTTCTTCTGCCCTTGGCAAATCTGTGTAGTAATTAGAGTGATTAAGACATCACTGGGCTGCCTCCAAGTTCCTTTTACAGTGTTCCACCCTCTATCAGCAATCTGTTATCTTACAAAATGTGGAGTTTATAAGCTCCATGTACAGATAACATACGGGTGTTTTAGGTATTGTCTTAATTGGAGAATTACTATTTTTCCTCCATTCCATATCAAATCTATTTGTGGTCTACACACAATGATTAGGTGTCACACAAGTTTGTCAGTTGTGAACAGCAGTGCATAACCTCCCTCTGTTTGCCTGACAGGAACATCTCATATCACCTAGGCAACAGCCTCTCATTCTCAGCTTCATTCAGCTGTGTTGGCACAAACTTCTTCTTTACAGTAGGCTGTCAAACTGATCCAAGATGATCTTCCTGGTTTTCTCTATTGCAGCGTGGTCAAGTTCCGTCGCACGGGTGAGAGCACACGCTCTGAGGATGACGGAGGGGAGAGAGAGCAGGAGGTCCAGATCGATGGGAGGCAGGCTTACATGGAGTCTGTGGTACTTCAGGATGGCGCACTAGTACCCCGGGAGTTTGCCAATCCAACTGATGGTATGACTGGGTCCCTCCTTAGCCACCACTCTGACATTACCATCCAAACTCATATTAACTCCCATATGCATGGAACCGCCTTCCCCCTCTCTCCTTCCACTTACCCCCCCTGGGGACCACTGGGCTCTTATAATGGCTTTTCTCTTTAATGAGATTGACTACTGTTACTCATTGTGTACACATTTATGATAGTAACTTGCAATCCATACTTGTTATTTGATTTCCTACTTGAGTTGGTATAGAATTTATTGTTAATTGGTTACACCTCATATTCTCCCCAGACACTTTCATGGTGGAGGATGCTGTGGAGGCCATTGGTTTTGGGAAGTTCCAGTGGAAACTCTCCATCCTCACTGGTCTGTCCTGGGTGAGCAGCCACGCTTAAGGCAGTCCGAGAGAAAAACGTAACAGCTTCATAACATGTTGTGTATGTGCTCTATTTCAAACCTGTACATGTGGATATAATGTATATGAGCACAATTCACTGTGTCTTCATTGTTTCCTTTCCCAACGGTCCTTATGGCCTTGTTTGTTCAGATGGCTGATGCTATGGAGATGATGATTCTAAGCATACTGGCACCACAGCTGCACTGTGAATGGAGGCTTCCAAGCCTGTGGGTGGCGCTACTCACCTCGGTAATGCCGGACTTATTCTTACATTGATTACCAGTAATACTAAATGATAACTGGATTGGTGGGCTAACGGTAGTTAAAATCTAATTAAATGTTTTTGTCACATACACAGTTTACAACAGGTATTAAAGGTGCAGTGAAATGCTTATGTGCTAGCTCCCTCAACAATGCAGTACATGAATCAATAATAGCAGTGAGTTGTTGAGAAGTTGGTGATGATTGTATGGACTAGTAGTGATGAGTGTAATAGCAGTAGCTGTTGATGTTAATGCAGTCTTACAGTGTCACTTGTCACTTTTCATTACTAACAAGGCCTCTACATATAGTGATATCCATTTCCTCTGTTTCTTTAACTCCAGGCGGTGTTCATTGGAATGATGATCAGCTCTTCCATTTGGGGGAACATATCCGATAAGTATGGCAGAAAAACAGTGAGTTCAACGACTGGGTTTATTATGGGAGAGGTTAGAAACTTTCACAACAGGACAGACACAGCTATATCGATTTCTAACTGGCATTTCACAGCAGTTGGGTCATTCCACCAATTCGGTGCCTTTTTAGAAGTGTAACTTAGTCCCAAAAAAACATTTGATTTCACCTAATTTTAACATTCTGTCATAAAAAGCACCCATCTCAAGTGGTTAAATAAAAAAAGAACTATAGTAAGTTTCAAGTTTTAATGTCACATGCACAAGTACAGTGAAATGCCTTTTTTGCTAACTCTAACCCAAACAATGCAGTATTCAATAACAGTGTAATACAAAAAATAACAAGGTACAACAAAAACACACAAGATATAAAAATAAGAAATAAGAAGAACACGATAAAATAGAATGCATTTGGAAAGTATTCAGATCCCTTGACTTTTTCCAAATTTTGTTACGTTACAGCCTTATTCTAAAATTGATTAAATCGTTTTTTCCCCCTCATCAATCTACACACAATACCGCATAATGACGAAGCAAAAACAGGTTTTTATAATTTTTTGCAAATGTATAAAAAAAAAACCCCGGAAATATCACATTTACATAAGTATTAAGACCCTTTACTCAGTACTTTGTTAAAGCACCTTTGGCAGCGATTACAGCCTCAAGTCTTCTTGGATATGACGCTACAAGCTTGGCACACCTGTATTTGGCAAGTTTCTCCCATTCTTCTCTGCAGATCCTCTCAAGCTCTGTCAGGTTGGATGGGGAGCGTCGCAGCACAGCTATTTTCAGGTCTCTCCAGAGATGTTCGATCAGGTTCAAGGACATTCAGAGACTTGTCCCGAAGCAACTCCTGCGTTGTCTTGGCTGTGTGCTTAGGGTCGTTGTCCTGTTGAAAGGTGAACCTTCGCCCCAGTCTGAGGTCCTGAGCGCTTTGGAGCAGGTTTTCATAAAGGATCTCTCTGTACTTTGCTCCGTTCATCTTTCCCTCGATCCTGACTAGTCTCCCAGTCCCTGCCGCTGCAAAACATCCCCACAGCATGATGCTGCCCCCACCATGCTTCACTGTAGGAATGGTGCCAGGTTTCCTCCAGACGTGATGCTTGGCCAAAGAGTTTTATCAGACAAGAGAATCTTGTTTCTCATGGTCTGAGAGTCCTTTAGGTGCATTTTGGCAAAGTCCAAGCGGGCTGTCATGTGCCTTTTACTGAGGAGTGGCTTTCGTCTGGCCACTCTACCATAAAGGCCTGATTGGTGGAGTGCTGCGAAGATGGTTGTCTCTCAGAACTCTGGAGCTCTGTCAGAGTAACCATCAGGTTCTTGGTCACCTTCCTGACCAAGGCCCTTCTCCCCCGATTGCTCAGTTTGGCTGGGTGGCCAGCTCTAGGAAGAGTCTTGGTGGTTCCAAACTTCTTCCATTTAAGAATGATGGAGGCCACTGTGTTCTTGGGAATCTTCAACGCTGCAGACATTTTTTGGTACCCTTCCCCAGATTTGTGCCTCGACACAATCCTGTCTCGGAGCTCTACAGACAATTCCTTCGACCTCATGGCTTGGTTTTTGCTCTGACATGCACCTTCAAATCATGTCCAATCAATTGAATTTACCACAGGTGGACTCCAATCAAGTTTTAGAAACATCTCAAGGATGATCAATGGAAACAGGATGCACCTGAGCTCAATTTTGAGTCTCATAGCAAAGGGTCTGAATACTTTCTTTTTTTGTATTTTTTTCTATAAATGTGCATAAATGTCTAAAAGACTGTTTTCACTTTGTCATTATGGGGTATTGTGTGTAGATTGATGAGGGGAAAAGTTAATATAATCCATTTTAGAATAAGGCTGTAACGTAACAAAATGTGGAAAAAGTTAAGGGGTCTGAATACTTTCCAAATGCACTGTAAGTAAGCATACTATATACAGGGTCAGTTCCAGTGCCATATTTACAATGTGCAGGGATACTGGATCGATAGAGGTAGATATGTATAGGGGTAAGGTGACTAGGTATCAGGATATATAATAAACAGAGTAGCAGCAGTGTATATGATGATTGTATGTGTAGAGTCAGTATAATATGTGCATATTATGTGTGAGCAAATCATGGAGTGAGTGTTTTTATTTGTGTTGGAGTATCGGTGTGCGTAAGTGTGTAGGGCCCTCTGAGTGTGCATAGAGACAGTGTAAAAATAAGAATAAAATACAAAGGTCAACTCAGATAGTCCGTGTAGCCATTTTGTTAGCTATTTAGTTAGCTATTTAGCAGTCTTATGGCATAGGGATAGAAGTGCCTATTAAGTTCCAAATAAAGTAACATGGTTGACCGTAACAGGGTTGACGATTTAATCTTAAATCAGCCATAAATCCCCTTGTGACAGGTGGAATGGAAGCTTGTTGTGTGGAACAGGGAGTGGCAATTCAATGCAAGCGTCACAAAAAAAAAAAAAAAATCAAACAAAATGACAAACCTGTCTATCTATGCGTAACAGGGTTGACATGTTCTGCTCGACCCGCTCAGTTTTCCACCACAAAACACTAGCAAATGGCCAAAAAGAGTAGATCCAGCTCACCTGCTTTTACACATGATTTGGCTATTAGATGTTCAATGTTTCTTTTGAAAAAATATGAAAAAGGAATAGTTTCACCATATTAAAACGAGAGTTCTGTTCACATAACAGGGTTGACCTTAAAATGAGGGACAGACTTAAATGAATCACTAATCACATGAAATAAATAATAATCTTCAGAAATGACTTTGTCAGAGCAACAAAATAACTAGGACTTTACAATGATGGTGAGAACTTGGAGAAATGTTGTGGCTACTTGGATTAAAATCTTCCTAGAAGTCACAGAGGGTGCACAGGGGGAAATACTGAATTTTGGGACTTCAGCAAGTCTTTATTTAAATAAAAAATCAGATTGATTGAATTCTCCATGTGGTCTAAATTAAAGGACGCTTCATTTAATATAGGCTTTTAAAATTCAATATTGGTGCACAATTTCTACTTAAAATCTCAAAGGGATGCAAAAGACAGTCATTTCGTGGAACGACACAGTTATGTGCTTTGACAGGCTTTCATGAGACATCAGTTTTATATCAACGTCTTGGGAAGAGATGGGGAATGGGGAGATCCAGAACATGTGATGTGTGGTAGAGATAGTTAGGGTATTTTGCTGTCAGTGTCAGAGCTCACAGTTGTGGATGTGGGTGTGTGTGTGTACACAGGGTCTAAAGATGAGTGTGGCGTGGACCATGTTCTACGGTGTACTGAGCGCCTTTGCCCCCGTCTACGGCTGGATCCTCTTCCTCCGCGCCCTGGTGGGCTTCGGCATCGGAGGAGCCCCACAGTCGTATGTATACCTTCTCCCTTCCTGTTGGCATTATAACAATAGCTACAGTATACTGTAGTAGGTCATAGTAAAGGATTGGGTTATGTAATCTACCCAGTTATAAGTAGGCTACATATTTGACTTTATATTAATGACACACAATAATAGTTCATAGAAGTAGAATAATAGTGACATGTACTTCTCCCTTCAGGGTGACACTGTATGCAGAGTTTCTCCCCATGAGGTCCAGAGCCACCTGCATCTTGCTGATAGAGGTATGGCTTACCCTTTACTATCACTTAACAAGAGTTACACCCTAGTCTGTGGCCTGTCCAACTCAACTCCTCTCTCCTGCGCTTCTATCTCTCAGTCCAACTTTGCAGTTGTCTTGTGAGGTCCACTTTTAACTCTGTCAAGTCCGTCATTGATTTGAGACATTAGCAGGTCTGTGCGGTGCAAATTGATCCACTTGTTTGTGAGTGATCCTCTTGATGCCAGGTTTGTGGCCCCTCAGGAGCAGGATAGATCTCCACTCTGACCTGGATCAATTAAGCTGCTTCAATGTGCCAGGGAACTCATCATGCCAACCATCTCCTGTACCTATTGCTGTGCCCCTGCAGATATTCTGGGCGCTGGGCACTGTGTTTGAGGTGCTGCTGGCCATCCTGGTGATGCCCACTTTGGGCTGGCGATGGCTGCTCGGCCTCTCCACCGTTCCACTCTTCATCTTCGCTATCCTCTCTTTTGTGAGTATGCAGTGGTGTAAAGTACTTAAGTAAAAATACTTTAACGTACTACTTAAGTAGTTTTTTGGGGTATCTGTACTTTACTTTACTATTTCTGACAACTTTTACTTTTACTTCGCTACATTCTTAAAGAAGTACAAACCCAAAAGTACTCGTTATATTTTGAATGCTTAGCAGGACTGGAAAATGGTCCAATTCACGTACTTATCAAGAAAAAAATCCCTGGTCATCCTACTGCCTTTGATCTGGCGGACTCACACATGCTTCGTTTGTAAATTATGTCCGAGTGTTGGAGTGTACCCCTGGCTACATGTAAATGAAAAAAACATGAAAATTGTGCCGTCTGGTTTGCTTAATATTAATTTATTTATACAATTTATAATTTTAAGTATATTTTTGCAATGACATTTACTTTTGATACTTAAGTATATTTAAAACCAACTACTTTTACTTTTACTCAAGTAGTATTTTACTGGGTTACTTTCACTTTTACTTGAGTCATTTTCTACTAAGGTATCTTTACTTTTACTCAAGTATGAAGTTCCACCACTAATATGACAGTAACAGCTACTACCAATTCACTAGAATAAAATGGTACACTATTAAACGACTGACCCTTTGGTTTTGGAAACAGTGGCTGCCAGAGAGTGCGCGCTATGACGTGTTGACAGGGAACCAGGAGAAAGCTCTGACTACCCTGAAGCGAATCGCCAAGGAGAACGGAGTCCCCATGCCCCTGGGAAAACTAATTGCTGCCAGACAGGTACAGCCCAGCACATACAGATATTGTATGGAATACGTACAGGGCATACTAAAAAGCCATAGTTTGCCTTGTTTCAGTTGTTTATCTGTCATGTTGTGTTTCTTGACTGTTTGTCAATTAGGAGGACCGTGGGAAGATCCAGGATCTTTTCTCACCGCATTTTCGCTGGACCACAATTCTGCTGTGGTTTATTTGGTAAATAACTTAAACCCTTTTAACAAAGAAAAACTTTACATTTCCTCATTTCTAGATACAGGTAATAAAAAATAAGTTGATCACTGATGACTAATTCAACTCTTACATCTCTAAAACTTAACCAGTACTGCTCTGTTACATACTTTGATTGAACATCTTCATAAGAGTTGCATCTTTAATTAACCCAGTTTTCCTTATTGGAATCCTTAGATTGACTGAGGACTGTGTTTTATCTGTCTCAGGTTCTCTAATGCATTCGCCTACTATGGCCTGGTCCTACTCACCACTGAGCTCTTCCAGGAGGGCGGTGCCTGTGGGGGTGAGTTACTGCTCCTTTTCCTCTGACATCATCAGTAACACTCACGCAAACACTCTTAAGGACAGCATTAACCTGCTGAGCCCAAACCATCTTTTAAAAACAAAAAATTGATATTTGTGTAATGCTTTAACCAAGAATAACTCCAATTGACCTCAGGTTACATTAGCCTTTAAGTCTCAAGGCCATTTCAGGACCTTGTGATTCTGGAGGGCTGCAGTGAGCACTGGTAAGTGTGCATCACGTGTTTCTTGTGTTATGTCTCCCTCTAGAGTCAAAAGGTAGTAAGAGGGAGCCCAGGTGTAGCCTGGAGTGTAAATACCTGACCTCAGACGACTACAAGGATCTGCTGTGGACCACCCTGTCTGAATTCCCAGGTATACTTCTTTGACCTACTGCTTTCAACTAATAGTCATAATATTGCTAAACACAATTGCTGTATTGCAGGGTACTGTGAAATAAAGTAGATTGTAAATTGTTCTGATTGATTAGACAGACTAGTAGAATATCTGAATAGATTGGTTGATGTATTAATGTTGGGCAGGTCTGCTGGTGACTCTGTGGGCCATCGATCGGCTGGGACGGAGGAAGACCATGGCACTGTGTTTCTTTGTCTTCTCTCTCTGCCTTGTGCCACTCTACGCTTGTGTAGGGAGGTAAGACCATCCATTACAAAATTACAAAGGTATTACTTTTAGGATTCGTAATGCACTACTCTATGACAAACATCACACTGTGGTGGATCCACAACTGACAACACAATAACAGTGTTGTTGTTGTTGTTATTAACATTGTTGTTGTTGTCTGTGCTTCAGGACCTGGCTGACAGTATTGATATTCATCGCCAGGGCCTTCATCGCAGGAGGTTTCCAGGCTGCTTATGTCTACACCCCTGAGGTGAGGTCATAGGCCATGGAACCCCATGTACCCCATGGCTACATTATCGACTCAATAGAATGCCAGCACTTACTCTAAAAACAAAGCTGAAGTTACTCTGCCTTGATCACAGGTAGATGGATGTGGTAAAAGACTTCTTTCATATCGAACCAGATCAAACACTCTGTAGTTCTGCCTCTTCCTCTGTTATTGTATAACTATGTACTGAAGTAATTTATGGCTTAAAGATTATACTAAATCGCAGACGTTAGGTTTCTTTTCAGTTTTATTTCTTTGATGGATTTGTGATTAAACAAAGGGATAGTTATTTGGTTCATACTCTTCTTCCCCATTGGGTTTTAATAAGTATTACAGTGTCAATATGGTACAAAGTAAATGAAACTGTAAATAAAAATAATGCGTAACATGGACAGTCCCTTTTGCGTAAACGACATGAGTGTCTGTCCTGAATGTTAATAAATGATGTATTCCCATGGTGTTCTCCTGACTCCTCAGGTATATCCAACAGCAACCAGAGCATTAGGTCTGGGCACTAGTAGTGGAATGGCCAGAGTGGGAGCCCTCATCACACCCTTTGTTGCACAGGTAAAATGGATAAAAAAGTTTACCACAACCAATATATAAAGAATATTTCCTTTGTACATAATGTGTACTGAAAGACATTCACGCCATCACAGAGATAATTATCCTACCCAGGCTGGTGATACTGTTTTCATTCCTCCCCCCTGTCCCACTGTCCTGCAGGTGATGTTGGAGTCTTCTTTGTACCTGACTCTGTCAGTGTACAGCATCTGCTGCCTGCTGGCTGCCATCGCCTCCTGTGCTCTGCCCATTGAAACCACTGGCCGGGGCCTCCAGGAGTCCAGCCACCGCGAGTGGGGCCAGGAGATGATGGGCCGGGCCCCTGCCAACAGCTCTGGGGGCATCCCACACTCCGACTCTGGGTCCCAGGAGGACTGAGCACAGGCAAGGGGGTGGTGGAGGAGGGATGCTGGAGTGGAAGAGAGAGTCAATGAAGGAGAGGGAAGCTAGGCAAACAGCCCTTGTCCATTCTCAACTCAAATGTGTCATAACTGGTTTGTATATAGGCACCACAGTGGCTTGAGAGAGAGCCTGCAAGCAAAATGTTATTCAAAAACATTTCTCTTTGATTTTAATTTTCAACCACTACCGCTGTCATGACTTTTGCCAATGTAGGACAAACACACTCTGAGTGAGACAGAGCTCAATCGATTATTCAGAGTATACACTGAGTGGTAGCAGGGAGAGAAACATAATTATATCTCACTATTAGAATTTCATATTGTGAGGGAGAAGAACAGCGAGATTGATAGTAACAGTGAGAGTGATAGAGAAAGACAGTGATAGAGGACATTGCTTTTTTGCAGTGTTTCTATTAAGAGAGCCTTAAAACAACGGTCCTACTCAGGTCCTACTACTCAGTTTTGGATAAGGGACACATTGAGGACGTTTGATAGAGATGTGATTGCAAGGGCCCCAAAAAGTCCATTATCTTTTGCAAAGCTATAATGAAAACAATGATTGCTATCTAATGATACAATAATTACCCACTCAACATAATCAAATCTGTACATCTGGGGTTGTCTGCAGATTCCCATCACCACGTTAACCATCCGCCACTGTAATCACCATGCTGTCAACAGACATTATGTTCTTCATAGAGGTGTGGGGTCACAAATCTCAGTTACACTTCAGTTTAGACACTTATATACTGAACAAAAATATAAACGCAACATGTAAAGGGTTGGTCCCATGTTTCATGAGCTGAAATAAAAGATCCCAGAAATGTTCCATACGCACAAAAAGCTTATTTCTCTCAACTGTTGTGCACAAATTTGTTTACATCCCTGTTAGTGAGCATTTCTCCTTTGCCAAGATAATCCATCCACCTGACAGGTGTGGCATATCAAGAAGCTGATTAAACCACATGATCATTACACAGGTGCACCTTGTGCTGGAGACAATAAAAGGCCTCTCTAAAATGTGCAGTTTTGTCACACAACACAATGCCACAGATGTCTCAAGTTTTGAGGGAGCGTGCAATTGGCATGCTGACTGCAAGAATGTCCACCAGAGGTGTCTCGGGGAAGCTCATCTGCGTGCTCGTCGTCCTTACCAGGGACTTAACCTGACTGCAGTTTGGCATCGTAACCGACTTCAGTGGGCAAATGTTCACCTTCGATGGCCACTGGCACGCTAGATAAGTGTGCTCTTCACAGATGAATCCTGGTTTCAACTGTACCGGGCTGATGGCAGACAGCGTGTATGGCGTTGTGTGGGCGAGCGGTTTGCTGATATCAACATTGTGAACAGAGTGCCCCATGGTGGCGGTGGGGTTATAGTATGGGCAGGCATAAGCTACGGACATTGAACACAATTGCATTTTATCAATGGCAATTTGAATGCACAGAGATAGCGTGACGAGATCCTGAGGCCCATTGTCGTGCCATTCATCCGCCGCCATCACCTCATGTTTCGGCATGATAATGCATGGCCCCATGTCGCAAGGATCTGTACACAATTCCTGGAAGCTTAAAATGTCCCAGTTATTCCATGGCCTGCATACTCACCAGATATGTCACCCATTTAGCATGTTTGGGATGCTCTGGATCGACATGTACGACAGCATGTTCCAGTTCCCGTCAATATCCAGCAACTTCGCACAGCCATTGAAGAGCAGTGGGACAACATTCCACAGGCCACAATCAACAGCCTAATCAACTCTATGCGAAGGAAATATGTCACACTGCATGAGGCAAATGTTGGTCACACCAGATACTGACTGGTTTTCTGATCCACGCCCCTACTTTGTTTTTAAGGTAACTGTGACCAACAAATACATATCTGTATTCCCAGTCATGTGAAATCCATAGATTAGGGCCTAATGAATTTATTTCAATTGACTGATTTCCTTATATGAATTGTAACTCAGTAAAACCTTTGAAATCGTTGCATGTTGCGTTTATATTTTTGTTCAGTGTAAATGAGGCAATCAAAATAATTATGTAAAGTCTCTCTGTGCAGCTGGCATAAGCATTCATTAGCACTCACATTCTAGTCTGTCTTGAGAAGGTCGTAATGTTATTTCTCATGATGACTATAGTTTATGTAAATTAGGAAAATTGCAGATGGGTACTGATGAAAGTTCATACCAGGTGTTATAATGCTCATATATGCATTTTGAGGGTTTTATGTATATGCCATGAAACTGTGTTACTGAAATATTTGAACTGTACTATACTTGAATACTTGAACCTCTTAACGTAGTCACCCAAAGTTGTCAGTCTGGTACAGTAGTAATTACTCTACATGGGTGAAATCATTCAAAGAAAACAATCACATGGTTTTTCAGGGTACACCCCATGACAGCTTTTATAAACGGTATATACTGTACCAAAACCTGGGTTGGTTGTTGTTGTTTTTGTTTGTTGGTGTGGGGATGGTCTTTGTCCCCTTGTAAAAATAACACGTGAAACAAGGTGTTGTTAAAAATGGTAAAGAACCTTGCGCTTATCCAGCAAGCTGTCTCCTACATGCCTGCCTTTGCGATTTAGTGCTGCATTAAGTTTCTGTGCACAGATTCTTATCACTGGATGTAAATGTGTATGATACAATAATAAATTATGTTTCAAAGAAAGAGAAAGAATGTTGGATTGTGGTGGTATTTATTTATTTATTCATTTTCAAACCTCGTAAGTTTTAGAACTCACGATGGTGTATTATTTTATGTTAATAAGATTACTAATAACATTTTAGTTTGATATTGCAGTCCTATTTGTGAGATTTGTTCATTACATTTTTGGAAAACATTTTATTGGTTCAATATGTATATCTTATCTATATATCTACAGTTGAAGTTGGAAGTTTACATACACTTAGGTTGGAGTCATTAAAACTCGTTTTTCAACCACTTCACACATTTCTTGTTAACAAACTATAGTTTTGGCAAGTCGGTTAGGACATCTACTTGTGCATGACACAAGTAATTTTTCCAACAATTGTTTACAGACAGATTATTTCACTTATAATTCACTGTATCACAATTCCAATGGGTCAGAAGTTTACATACACTAAGTTGACTGTGCCTTTAAACAGCTTGGAAAATTCCAGAAAGGCTAATTGACATCATTTGAGTCAATTGGAGGTGTACCTGTGGATGTATTTCAAGGCCTACCTTCAAACTCAGTGCCTCTTTGCCTGACATCATGGGAAAATCAAAAGAAATCAGCCAAGACCTCAGAAAAAATTGTAGACCTCCACAAGTCTGGTTCATCCTTGGGAGCAATTTCCAAACGCCTGAAGGTACCACGTTCATCTGTATAAACAATAGTATGCAAGTATAAACACCATGGAACCACGCAGCCGTCATACCGGGGCGGCAGGTAGCTTAGTGGGTAAGAGCGTTGTGCCAGTAACCGAAAGGTCGCTGGTTCTAATCCCCGAGCCGACTAGGTGAAAAATCTGTCGATGTGCCCTTAAGCAAGGCACTTAACCCTAAATGCTCCTGTAAGTCGCTCTGGATAAGAGCGTCTGCTAAATGACTAAAATGTAAATGTAATACCGCTCAGGAAGGAGACGCGTTCTGTCTCCTAGAGATGAACGTACTTTGGTGCGAAAAGTGCAAATTAATCCCAGAACAACAGCAAAGGCAAAGGACCTTGTAAAGATGCTGGAGGAAACAGGTACAAAAGTATCTATATCCACAGTAAAATTAGTCCTATATTGACATAACCTGAAAGGCTGCTCAGCAAGGAAGACGCCACTGCTCCAAAACCGCCATAAAAAAGCCAGACTACGGTTTGCAACTGCACATGGGGACAAAGATCGTACTTTTTGGAGAAATGTCCTCTGGTCTGATGAAACAAAAATAGAACTGTTTGGCCATAATAACCATCGTTATGTTTGTAGGAAAAAGTGGATTGCTTGCAAGCCAAAGAACACCATCCCAACCGTGAAGCATGGGTGTGGCAGCATCATGCTGTGGGGGTGCTTTACTGCAGGAGGGACTGGTGCACTTCACAAAATAGATTGCATCATGAGGAAGGAAAATTATGTGGATATATTGAAGCAACATCTCAAGACATCAGTCAGGAAGTTAAAGCTTGGTCGCAAATGGGTCTTCCAAATGGACCCCAAGCATACTTCCAAAGTTGTGGCAAAATAAGGACAACAAAGTCAAGGTCATCACAAAGCCCTGACCTCAATCCTATAGAATATTTGTGGGCAGAACTGAAAAAGTATGTGTGAGCAAGGAGGCCTACAAACCTGACTCAGTTACACCAGCTCTGTCAGGAGGAATGGGCCAAAATTCACCCAACTTATTGTGGGAAGCTTGTGGAAGGCTACCCGAAACGTTTGACCCAAGTTAAACAATTTAAAGGCAATGCTACCAAATACTAATTGAGTGTATGTAAACTTCTGACTCAATGGGAATGTGATGAAATAAATAAAAGCTGAAATTAATCATTCTCTCTACTATTATTCTGACATTTCACATTCTTAAAATAAAGTGGTGATCCTAACTGACCTAAGACAGGGAATTTTTACTAGGATTAAATGTCAGGAATTGTGAAAAACTGAGTTTAAATGTTGTGATGTCACGAGAGGCTACACAGCTTTCAGCGGGATTGCTCAAGTAGTGCAAGGAGACCAGGTTCAACCAAAACAAGGATTTTATTAAAGGTCTTGGGAAACTAACGAAAGTATAACACAATTCTGTTCTCTGGTGGCTCTTTAAGGGTTAACAGTTCAGGGATGTCTCTTCCACATCCAAAATCATAACTCTCCCTCGCTCAAATAACTTTTCCCCAGTCTTACTGTATTCCACGTTGCAGCTAGTGGCCAACCCAGCAAAACGTCCTTCCAAATGTCCCACACGTATTTCCACAGGTGCATATATCCAAAGGTGAGTATTTCCCAAAGGTAAGTATCTCCAAATCCTTATATTCCTCATGGAAGTGGACATGCAGCACTCTTGTCCTCCAGAGAGCCCAGGTTGGAGACCGTGTCTCTTCCCTTCAACAAACCTTCAGCTCATCAGCTCCTGATTGGTTTCAGCTGCGTGGGAAGATTGGCCATAGAGGGTTGGAGTTCCCGACCATACCAGCAGATGGAGCCATAGCTGTCTGGGTTTGCAGCCATCTCAGGGGATGTAACGTCCCTCCAGGACACAGCCTCTCGTGACATCACACATCCCCCTCCTCGGGACCGACGTCCCTCGTCGGGGTAAAGGCAGCGAAGAAGGCATCACGCCGGGAGAGGGCGTCCGCATTGCCGTGGTGCTTGCCAGCCCTGTGGACAACAGAAAAGTTAAACGGTTGCAAGCTCAAAACCATCTGGTTACTCTACTGTTTGATTCCTTGTTCTTGGCCATCCACTGCAGAGGGGGCGTGATCAGATACCACCATGAAACGTCGGCCCAGGAGATAGAACCGAAGGGGACTCCAGGGCCCAGACTACAGCCAGACATTCTTTCTCCACCGTTGAATAGTTCTTCTCTCTTGGAAGTAACTTTCTGCTTAGGTAGAGAATGGGATGTTCTTCACCGTCATGTGCCTGGGTGAGGACAGCACCCCAGACCCACCTCCGAAGCATCCGCTTGGACAATGAATTCCTTCTTGAAGTCTGGTGCCACCAGGATCGGACTGGAGCAGAGTGCTCGCGTCAGGTTGAGGAAAGCCGCCTCCGCCGCAGGGTTCCACTTCACCATTCGTGAGTGGCGTTTGGTCGTCAGCTCCGTCCAACGGTGCAGCTATGGTAGCAAAATCTGCAATAAAGCGTCTATAGTAGCCAGCGAGGCCCAAAAATGACCTTACTTGCTTCTTGTTGATGGGCTGCGGCCAGTCCTGTATGGCCCGCAGTTTGGCTTCCTGTGGTTTGACCAACCCCCCGCCCAATGGTGTACCCCAGGTAGTTTGTCTCACTGAAGGCCACCTTGCACTTCTTCGGGTTTGCCGTGAGCCCTGCTTCCCTGAGCGAATCCAGCACCGCTTGTACCCGGGGTAGGTGGCTGGCCCAATCCTGACTTTGTATAACAACATCATCCAAATAAGCCGCTGCGTACCTCTTGTGGGGCGCAAGGACTCGATCCATCAGGCGTTGGAACGTGGCAGGTGCCCCGTGGAGACCAAACGGAAGTCGGGTATACTGGTAGAGCCCCTCCCGGGGTGGCAAAGGCTGTCTTCTCCTTAGACGCTCGGGGTCAAGGGCACCTGCCAGTAGCCTTTTGTGAGATCAAGAGTGGTTAGGAAACGAGCATGCCCCCAAGGAGTCTATTAAATCATCGACACGAGGCATTGGGTATGCATCAAATTCAGACACTTCATTCAACTTTCGATAGTCATTACAAAATCGTACTGAACCGTCTGGCTTGGGAACTAGTACGATGGGACTTGCCCAGGCACTGTGGGACTCTTCGACATTCCCAACTCCCGCATCTTCCTTACCTCCTTCTGTATAACCACTTTACGAGCCTCTGGCACGCGGTACGGGCGCTGGTTTACCGTTCGGCCAGGCATGGTGCGGATCTCATGTTGGACCACCTCTGTGTGACCGGGGAAGGGAGGAGAAGACATCCTGGTTCTGCTCCACGAGTTCCAGGGCCATCTGTCGTTGATGTGGGGACAGATTTGGACCCAGCTGAACCTCTTCTCGCGCCGGTTCCTGGGTCTCTGTGGGGGTAGAGAGCTGAACAGCGCCTCTCTGGCGTGCCACTTCTTTAAAAGGTTAACATGATAAATCTGCTCAGTTTTCCCTTTTATCTGGTTGCCTCACCTTGTAGTTTACTTCTCCCATGCGTTCAATGACCTCATATGGTCCTTGCCAGGTTGCCAGGAATTTGCACTCCAACGGTTGGCACCAGGACCAGCACTCTGTCCCCCCGGCTTAAACTCCCCTGGGTTGAGCAGATCTGTTGTAGGAGGCTTGCTGTTGCCGCTGACTGGCCTCCAGGTGTTCCCGCATCATGGGATAGATGGCCTTCATTCTCTCCCTCATAGCCCCTACATGGTCGATCAGTGTCCGCTGTTGGCATGGCTGCTCCTCCCAGGCCTCCTTGGCGATGTCGAGCAGTCCTCTGGGTCTGTAGGAAAGCAAGAGCTCAAAGGGTGAAAAACCAGTAGAAGACTGAGGTACCTCTCTCACCGCAAATAATATGTATGGTAACAGCTGATCCCAGTTGCGCCCATCTTCCCCTACCGCTTTCCGCAGCATGGATTTTAGTGTTTTGTTAAAACGTTCGACTAGGCCATCTGTCTGGGGGTGGTAGACCGAGGTTCTCAGCTGTTTGATTTTTCAGTAAAGCACAGAGTTCTTTCATCACCCTGGACATGAATGGAGTCCCTTGGTCCGTCAATATCTCTTTGGGATTCCCAGACTAGTTGAGAGACGGAACAGCTCCTTGGCGATTTGTCTGGATGTAGCCTTCCTCAGCGGAATGGCCTCCGGGTACCGGGACGCATAGTCCAGAATGACCAGAATGTATTGATGTCCCCTGGCACTTTTCGGTAAGGGCCCGACTATGTCTAATCCAATCCTCTCAAAAGGAGTTTCGATAATGGGCAAGGGAATGAGCGGGTTTCTATATGTGGGCTTTGGCGCAACCTGCTGACACTCAGGGCAACTACGGCAGTAGTTCTCTATCTCTTTGTGTACTCCTGGCCAAAAGAAACGTTGCACGATTCTTTCCTTAGTCTTCTCTACCCCCAAGTGGGTTCCCCTAGCGGTGTGTGTGGGCTAGGTTAAGTACTGTGGCCCGATAGGGGCTGTGGCACGAGGAGCTGTTCATGCACTTCCTCATTTTTCTTGACTATCTGATATACTAACCCCGGTTTACTGCGAAATGGGGGTAAGTAGGGGTTGTCTTATCACCTAACACTACCCCCTTCTAATACCTGCACATTTCTTAAGGCATTTGCAAGAGTAGGATCTTGTAATTGAGCCGTACCATACTGGCCTGTGAGAGGGGAAGCTCTTGGGTGCCTGGGACGTCTTCTTCACTGGAGAACGGAGCACTTTCCTGGGCTGCGTTCTCTTCTCCCGTATCCGGACCAGTCTCGGTGTCGGTCTGGGCACCTGCCATCCCTATCAGAGCCCGGGCGGGAGTGAGTAACTCGGAGGATTGCACCGGAGCCTTCCCAGGATGAGTCTTGCCTCTCCGTTTCCGAGGTACTCGGGTTATCCTCTCCTGAGACTCTCTCCAGAGTGGGTAAAAGGCTGGGCAGTCTCGTCCCATTAGGACAGGGACGGGAGGGAATCAACCACCCCCGCCGTCGTGTGTATGGTTCCCCGTGTGCTGGTCATTGTAAGTTCAGTAATGGGGTATTCTCTGGTGTCCCCATGGACACAGGAAACTGGGAGGACTTTTCCCCGGGGTCAGACACGTTGGGCCCACCAAATCCTTACGCACCAGGGTGGCCCGGCTACCAGAATCCAGTAAGGCCTCCACATCATGGTGATTCACAGTTACCGGGCAGGTGGGGGGTCGATCTGGGCCGCCATCTACGACTCCCAAGAGCGAGGCAAAACGATGTGTGGGTGCTGAGCTGGAGGACTCCGCAGTGGGCATAGGTTCATCGGCTGGTTTCCCACACTGCCAGGAGATATGTCCCATCTCCCCACACCGGTAACACTGTCGAGTTTCCCCATCCTGGTGTACTCTTCTTGGACCCGCCTGGTTTCTGGCTCCCCCTGGAGCCGGGATACGTCCTGACGCGGCGGGGTTCGAGACCTTGGGGTCCTTTCGGGAAGCATTCAGCATCTCCGCTGTGGCCTGGTACTTTTCCACAGCTTCCACGGTCAGATCAGCCGTGGTCAAGGCCTGTTGACTGATGAACCGTTTTGCCTCATAAGGCAGGGCGCGTAGGTAACGATCCACCACAACGGCCTCCACCACCGCCGCTGCTGTATTCCTCTGCGGATCCAGCCATTTCCTTGCGATTCGGACAAGTTCATGCATCTGCGCCGAGGAGGTTGGTCTGGTTGGAAGGTCCAGCTGTGAAAGCGCTGGGCCATACCAAACTTTGTGAGTCCATATCTGCTGAGGATCTCAGACTTCAGGGCATCATAGTCAGTAACCTGGTCAGGGCCCAGGTCCCGGACAGCATTCAGCGCTTCCCCGGTTAGAAAGGGGGGCTAACAGACCAACCCACTGTTGCTTGGGCCAGGCTTCCCTAGTGGCCGTGGCCTCAAATGCATGCAGGTATGCCTCAATGTCATCGGTAGCTCCCATCTTAGATATAAAGTCACTTGCCTTTATTGGGCGGGTATTTTGGACCACCCTCTGTCTCTGCAACTGCAATTCCTCTGCCTTCAGAAGGTTGGCTTTCTTTTGCTCCTCCAAGAGAGCCACGTTTGCTTGCATCTGGGCTTGCTGGCCCGCAACAAGGGCTTTTCAATATGTCCTCCATTTCAGTCGGGCGGGGAGCCTACGGCCAACTTGGAAAACTGGGTGATCAAACCTTCGGTATCCTCCTCTGACATGCACTATTAACGCTTGAGCGTGCCTGTATTCTCCACCATCTGTGATGTCACGAGAGGCTACACAGCTTTCAGCGGGATTGCTCAAGTAGTGCAAGGAGACCAGGTTCAACCAAAACAAGGATTTTATTAAAGGTCTTGGGAAACTAACGAAAGTATAACACAATTCTGTTCTCTGGTGGCTCTTTAAGGGTTAACAGTTCAGGGATGTCTCTTCCACATCCAAAATCATAACTCTCCCTCGCTCAAATAACTTTTCCCCAGTCTTACTGTATTCCACGTTGCAGCTAGTGGCCAACCCAGCAAAACGTCCCTTCCAAATGTCCCACACGTATTTCCACAGGTGCATATATCCAAAGGTGAGTATTTCCCAAAGGTAAGTATCTCCAAATCCTTATATTCCTCATGGAAGTGGACATGCAGCACTCTTGTCCTCCAGAGAGCCCAGGTTGGAGACCGTGTCTCTTCCCTTCAACAAACCTTCAGCTCATCAGCTCCTGATTGGTTTCAGCTGCGTGGGAAGATTGGCCATAGAGGGTTGGAGTTCCCGACCATACCAGCAGATGGAGCCATAGCTGTCTGGGTTTGCAGCCATCTCAGGGGGATGTAACGTCCCTCCAGGACACAGCCTCTCGTGACATCACAATGTATTTACCTAAGGTGTATGTAAACTTCTGACTTCCGCTGTATATATTAACATCACTTTAACAACAATATAAAATCGTAACTTTTAAAAATAGATTTCACCGATTTACCTAATAGTTACGACATTCAATAAAAGCTTTCCTGATGGCTGGCATCTAACTATTTTAGGACTGACTGGTAGTCTTTGTGTTCCTAGTTAGCTGCTCTCAGGTTAATCAGGTACTTCACTATCTAAACTCTGATTTAGAGTTGTTCTCTTGCAAATATAAAATATCATCATTGTCGTCTGAAGTGCCCAGGAGTGTCCTCCTATGCGGGTTCCTCTGCAAACCGTTGTGATGTTAAAATGGTCCCATACAGACATGTGAGTGATAATGATGCCACTGCTGTTTAGGTAAACCACTAATTTACAAATAAGACCTTGGCCCTGAAGATCCTAGCTGCCTCCTGGGCACAGCCTCGGTGGATGGTCAATCCGAACCCTCCATGGCCATAGTTGTGGATCACCTGAATACAGCACATTAATATCAGTGTTATGTCTATGTACTACTAATCTGGAGCCTACAGGGTGACTAACACTAATAGCAAGACAATACATCTTGGTTACTGAAGAAGTAGTAACCAGTCTATTCTTGGTGGCTCACCTCAAATGTGGATGGTCCAGACTGCATGGTCTCCCTCTCCAATCAAACTTTACTGCGAACAGGCCTGAGCCCTGACCAGTCATCTACTATCCGGGCATGCTGAGGAGACGGGGGAGCCATGAATAAACCGGCAGGGAGGAGCTAGCTAATGTAGTTATTCTGTATCTGTACATGTATTCTGTCTACTCCATATCAACATAGGTGCTGGGATAACCCCTCTATTCAACATCTGTCAGACCAGGGACCGGTCTTGTTTCAGTAGTCTGTGACCTCTGACCTTGAGGCTGGGCTCCAGCTGGCAGGCCCCCTCCAAGATCTTCTTGTGGTCCTCAGAGTTGTTCCGCTCACTCCTGTTCCCCAGCTGGCAACACCCACCAACAACCACTGAACGACTCCTACAGAGACAAGGCATAAGTCTTGGGCTTTAGTTCGCGACGCGGTTAGCTTTTAACAGCTAGGACCGCTATTTCTTGTACCGGAATCCCGCTTAACAGGTTGAAGCCTGCTTGACATAGCCGCTAAGCTACTAGCCATCAAGCTAACAAAGTTAGACCCAGATGAGTTTTGCAATGGAGCCGTCTTTGTCTGGATAAATAAATGAACGGTTCCAGTGCTGTAGGAGCTGTATCTACTACACTTTGTTTTGGGACAAACCGGATCACTCAGAGTTCCAATGAAGAAATTGTTTTCTTGCCGAGGATTATAGGCTTGAGGTGGCTTCATTGATCACGCAGGTCGCCAGCCTATGTAAGAAACTGGGGAAAACGCAGAGTGGAATGTTTACATTTTCTACACCGGTGGCTGGACGGCGTTCGCGCTTGTTGGATGCATCTCCGCCTTGTCGTTTGTCATTATCTGATGTTGCCCGGAGCCATCTGATAGCGGAGTCGAAGGAGCACAGCAAGAGGAGCATGGCAATCAACAATGGTCGCATGTCACGAGCCGTGGAAGCCGAAGACAGCGGCCTGCGGCAAAGCAGTCTACACTCCCAACGAGAGGCCTGGAGCAGATACAAACAACGAATAGTTTCGCCGTCCTGGAGCCTGATCTTCCTGCACCTTCGTCGCTGGGGGTACCTGTGTTTGCGGCCGCAGTGCCTACTCCTACAATTTCGAAGCCGACGTCTGCAAACTTCCGTCCCTGCTCTGGATCGAGTGGGGCTTCTCCATCTGTCGGAGGCCTGCACCAGGCACCAGGAGCAATGGGCTCAAGTTATCCTGCCTCTCGCCCGTCCATAAAGGGTTCTCCGAATCCTGTGAAGTGTGGGAGGGGGCGGATTTCCTCATCCTTCTCGCCAGCCATGATTTTGGACAGCTTCATGGTAAGAAATGTGACTGGTGCAAAAACAATGTCCTATCCCGGAGCTCGAGTAAATTACATTACTAAGCTGCTCCCAAATGTACTACGTCAGGACATGGAAATCGATTCTATCGTAGTCCATGTGGGTTTTAATGACATTATGAAGGGTAGCTCTGAATAAATAAAAAGAAGAAGAAACTACACTATGAAACAAAGATAAATTACATAAAGAATGATAGTAAAAAGCTTTGGAGCGCCTTAAATGAAATTTTGGCAAAAAATGCAAACCCAGCTCCATCATTCATTGAATCAGATAGCTCATTCATCACAAAACCGACTGATATTGCCAACTACTTTAATGATTTTTTCATTGGCAAGATTAGCAAACTTAGGCATGACATGCCAGCAACAAACGCTGACACTACACATTCAAGTATATCTGACCAAATTATGAAAGACAAGCATTATAATTTTGAATTCCTTAAAGTGAGTGTGGAAGAGGTTAAAAAGTATTGTTGTTGTAAGGTTCTGTATTTATTTTCTTAGTCAACCTTGTGTTCTTGAACGTAGCACTGTCTTTCATTTTTGTTCATTGATTTCACCTGTGTTTGTTACTCACATGGTCTCATTAGCTCCTTATTTAGTTCAGTTCATTCTGTTTGTGCCTAGTGAGGTATTGTTCATTTTGACTCTACTAATCCTTTTCCTAGCTCGTTTGTGAGAACCAGTTATAGCCTTCAGTCCTAGTTTTTGATTCTCCTGCCTGTTTGCCTACCTGTGTATGACCATTGCCTGCCTGTGACCACTATTCCTGCCTTTTGCGAAGGCTAAATAAACACCTGCTCTGCGCGTGAATTGACACCTTTTTCTCCCTGAGTATTCATTACAGAATACCTCACCCAAAATACAGAATGGATTCAGCGGAGCTACAGCGGCGCCTAACCCAGCAAGAGGAGTGTATGGAGGAAATCTGCCATTTTCTCCGCCAGCCTATCCCTACTCCTCCGATGCCAGGTATCGTAACCCATAGCCCTCCTTCATTCATATCCATGCCTGGAAAATATGAAGGTTCACCTGGGAAATGTCAGGGATTTCTGATGCAATGCAGCAAATACATTGAGCACAACCCCACTAACTTCGCCACCGACAAGAGCAAGGTGGATTTTGTTGTGTCCCTGTTATGATGAGTTTCTGGTATTGAGAAGTTCAGGATGCAAGAGAGTATGTTACACAGATGGAGATTGGATTCAGTCATTATTTAATGGTTACAATGTTTGATTCAATGACAGGGGGTACGGACATAGCCTCCTGCCATCTGAATGACTTCCATAGACAATCTCTCAGCTTATATACTGCCTTTCCTATCTACTTTTATCTTACCCAGCTGCTAACCATTATTGATTGTCACTCATCTACCACCATATCATGTGCCTCCTTGGTGTCGTGTGACATCCTAGCCAGGCCATTCCATCACGCACCCATCCTAAGATTAGCACCATTGGCCCCCAATCTATCTTGGCACACTGACCATCTATTCCTCACTCGTTACACCAATAACACATGGCATGTCCTTGTCCTGTGTCCCTCCTACAGCTTAGGAGTTTACACACATTAATGAATCCTTTATCACAAATCATCATAACAGTCCCTACTCACAGGCAAAGCCCTGGATTGGGCCACCGCCATATGGACTGCCAACAGCACAGAACTCGGATCCGAGAACCCATTTCCACACCCTCTTCAAAGAGGTATTCGATCACTCTCCTTCCGGTCGTCCTATAGGAGACCTCCTCATTGAACTTCAACAAGGACGCAATTCAGCTGCCGAGTATGCCCTCGAGTTCCGCACCATGGCTGCAGGGAGTGGATGGACTGTGCTATTGACTTACTCCCTGGAGTATCCCCACCGACGGGCCGTGTTTACCCCCTATCTGTCCCGGAAAATGAGGCAATGGAGAACTACATTGATGAAGCACTCAAACGGTTTCATTCGTCCTTCTTCTTCCCCAGCTGCATCCAGCTTCTTCTTCGTTGGAAAAATGGACGGTGGTCCCCGTCCATGTATTGATTACCGTTCTAAATGACGTAACAGGTCAAGAACCGTTTCCCTCTTTCTCTGATCCCAGCGACCCTTGAACAAGTGGGCCGTGCCATCATCTATACAAAACTCGACCTGCGAAGTGCATATAACCTTATCCGTATACGTGAAGGCGACGAATGGAAGACTGCCTTTATCACCGCATGAGGGCACTATGAATACCTGGTCATGCCCTACGGCCTTACTAACGCCCCGCCGTCTTCCAATCCTTTATGAATGAGGTTTTCCAGGATATGATCAACCGCTTTCTCATCGTCTACATTGATGACATCCTGATTTACTAACACTCCCTGAAGGAACACATACAGCATGTACAAAAGGTTCTTCAACGGCCCCTTGACCATAACCTTTATGTGAAAACTGAAAAGAGCACCTTCCATGTAACCTCTGTAAACTTCCTCGGTTTCGTACTGACACCTGGAGGGGTCAGCATGGATGAGAACAAAGTCACCGCCGTCAGTAACTGGCCCAAACCCACCACCGTTAAGGAACTCCAACGTTTCATTGGGTTCTCCAACTTCTATCGCCGGTTCATTCGTTCATTCAAAAGACCCAGACCCTTCAATGGACTGATACCGCCCTGACTGCTTTCAACAACTTGAAACACCTCTTCACCTCAGCTCCTGTCCTTTGCCGACCTGATCCGACCCTTCCTTTCACCCTGGAGGTGGTTGCCTCCGAAGTAGGAGTAGGAGCCATACTCTCTCAGCGAGTGGGAACACCTCCAAAATCACATCCCTGTGCCTTCTTCTCCAGGAAGTTATCCGCTGCTGAGAGGAATTACGATGTGGGGAACAGAGAACTCCTCGCCATCAAGCTGGCCCTCGAGGAGTGGCGCCACTGGTTGGAGGGCGCACAACACCCCTTTCTCATCCTAACTGATCATTGTAATCTGGAACATATCAGAGGGGCCAAGAGGTTAAACTCCAGACAAGCCCGCTGGGCTCTCTTCTTCACACGCTTCCATTTTCATGTTACTTACATTCCTGAAAAGAAAAACGTAAAAGCTGATGCTCTCTCCTGCCAGTTTGACCTTCCGACCAGTAACACAGACCCTACACCCATTCTTCCTTCCTCTTGCATTATGGGACTGGTACAGTGGGAGGTTCACTCTGCTATACAAAAAGCCCCAACCTCAGACCCAGCTCCTCCTGAGACACCAGCTGGGAAGAGTTACGTACCAGCAGCTGTTAGACCCCAACTGATGCAATGGTGTCACATGTCCTTGGGGTCAGGACATCCGGGCATTACACGAACCACCGAACTTCTAGCCCGTAAATTCTGGTGGTCCTCACTGGCATCCGATGTAAGGGATTACGTACTCTCCTGTCCAGTCTGCGCCCAAACCAAAAGCCCTCGTCATCTCCCTTCCGGTAAGCTTCAACCTTTGCCAATCCCTCACAGACCCTGGTCCCACATAGCTGTTGACTTCATCACAGACCTTCCTGAATCCTCTGGTAACACCACCATCCTTGTCATAGTAGACCGTTTTTCAAAAATGTGTCATCTGGTTCCTCTTCCTCATTTACCTAACGACATAGAATTGGCTGAGTGTATGTTCCAGCAGGTGTTCCGTCTGTATGGGATTCCAGAGGACATCGTCTCTGACCGCGGGCCCCAGTTTGTCTCCCGGGTGTGGCGAGCCTTCTGTGACCGACTGGGGGTCGCCCTCAGCCTCTCCTCTGGGTACCATCCCCAGACCAACGGGCAGACGGAACGCCTGAACCAAGAAATAGGGAAGTAACTCCTCCAACAATGTTCTGCCTCTCCACACGACTGGAGTCGGTATATGGCCTGGGCCGAATACGCTCAGAACTCACTCATGCATTCATCCCTTCGCCTTACTCTGTTTCAGTGTGTACTTGGTTACCAACCCCCCATGTTTCCCTGGGAGGCGGAGCCTGGTACTGTCCCAGCTGTCAATGACTGGTTTTGGCATAGTGAGTGGGTATGGGAGACCGCTCACTGGCATCTGCAGGAAGCCTCTAATACCCAGAAACGCTTTTCCGACAGACGCCGCCGACCTACGCCACTCTTTCACCCCGGACAGCGTGTGTGGCTCTCTACCAGAGACCGGCTCCACCTCCCCTGCAAAAAGTTTTGTCTTTGTTTCATTGATCCCTTCAAGATAACCCATTGCATCAACCCTGTCACGTACCGCCTCCAGTTACCCCTTCAGTATAAAATATCCTCGTCCTTCCATGTGTCTCTGTTAAAACCGGTCACCTACAGTCCTCTTCATCCTCCAGTCTCAACCCGCAGTGTGCCCCCACCGTTGGACGTCGGAGGGGAACCTGCCTACGCCATTCAGGCCATCCTTGATTCCAAACGCCTGAGAGGTCGCATCCACTATCTAGTGGACTGGGAAGGTTATGGGCCTGGTCCTGGTTTCCCGACCAGGACATCCTCAACCCAGAGATGATTCAGTCATTCCACCGTAACCGTCCGGATTGTCCCGCTCCCCGACCTCGGGGTCGACCCCTGAACAGACCCACTGGACATCAGCCTCGACGCAGAACGTCGGGTCAGTCCACGACCTTGTCGAACCAGCCTGCCGGACCTCGCCCTTGAGGTAGGCGGCCGCCTCGGCTCCCCCGCTCCACCCTCCGGTGCCGTTGGGTCGTCAAGAGCCTCCCTTGTCTATCAACAATGACAAGCCACCGGGGTCTGACAACTTGGGTGGAAAATTACTGCGGATAATAGCAGGCGATATTGCCACTCCTATTTGCCATATTTTCAATTTAAGCCTACTAGAAAGTGTGTGGCCCCAAGGCCTGGAGGGAAGCAAAAGTAATTCCGCTACCTAAGAATAGTAAAGCCTCCTTTACTGGCTCAAATAGCCAACCAATCAGCCTGTTACCAACCCTTAGTAAACTTTTGGAAAAAATGGTGTTTGACCAGATACAATGCTATTTTACAGTAAACAAATTGACAACAAACTTTCAGCATACTTATAGAAAAGGACATTCAACAAGCACAGCACTTACACAAATGACTGATGATTGGCTGAGAGAAAGTGATGATAAAAAGATTGTGGGGGGTTGTTTTGTTAGACTTCAGTGCGGCTTTTGACATTATCGATCATAGTCTGCTGCTGGAAAAACGTATGTGTTATGGCTTTACACCCCCTGCTATATTGTGGATAAAGAGTTACCTGTGTAACAGAACACAGAGGGTGTTCTGTAATGGAAGCCTCTCCAACATAATCCAGGAAGAATCAGGAATTCCCCAGGGCAGCTGTCTAGGCCCCTTGCTTTTTTCCATCTTTACTAACGACATGCCACTGGCTTTGAGTAAAGCCAGTGTGTCTATGTATGCGGATGACTCAACACTATACACATCAGCTACTACTGCGACTGAAATGACTGCAACATTTAACAAAGAGCTGCAGTTAGTTTCAGAGTGGATGGCAAGTAATAAGTTAGTCCTAAATATTTCTAAAACTAAAAGCATTGTATTTGGGTCAAATCATTCACTAAACCCTAAACCTCAACTAAATCTTGTAATAAATCAGTGGAAATTGAGCAATATGAGGTGACTAAACTGCCTGGATTGTAAACTGTCATGGTCAAAACATATTGATACAACAGTAGCTAAGATGGGGAGAAGTCTGTCCATAATAAAGCGCTGCTCTACCTTCTTAACAGCACTATCAACAAGGCAGGTCCTACAGGCGCTAGTTTTGTCGCACCTGGACTACTGTTCAGTCGTGTGGTCAGGTGCCACAAAAAGGGACGGGGCAGCACGGCTGGCCCTTGGATGTACACAGAGAGCTAACATTAATAATATGCATGTCAATCTCTCCTGACTCAAAGTGGAGGAGAGATTGACTTCATCACTACTTGTATTTATGAGCGGTATTGACATGTTGAATGCACCGAGCTGTCTGTTTGAACTACTGGCGCACAGCTTGGACACCCATGCATACCCCACAAGACATGCCACAAGTGGTCTCTTCACAGTCCCCAAGTCCAGAACAGACTATGGGAGGCGCACAGTACGACATAGAGCCATGACTACAGGGAACTCTATTCCACATCAAGTAACTGATGCAAGCAGTGAAATGTGATTTAAAAACAGATAAAAAATACACCTGTGAAGCAACACATACATAGGCACAGACACATGCATACACACACACGATAACATACGCAATATACACACACGTACACATGGGTTTTGTATTGTAGATATGTGGTGGAGTAGGGGCCTGAGGGTACACAGTGTGTTGTGAAATCTGTGAATGTATTGTAATGTTTTAAAAATGGTATAACTGCCTTAATTTTGCTGGACCCCAGGAAAAGTAGGTCTGTTCAGTAATTACAAAAGGAACATGGATGATTGTATTCCTCTTAATCTGTCTGTGTTGCAGATGAATGCTCCATGGCTGAAGCATTGCATCCTCACCCACAATTTCACCACTGGAACCTATAACTCACCATGTAAACACAATTACTGGGGATCCATAATAAATGGGGATCCATAATAAATACAAATACAAGGAGCTGAATACTTAGGCAAAAGTATACTTTGCTTTGACGCTGTAATTATATGCATCAACTCGAAAAATGTGTAATAACTGCTTTATTGACACCTGCAGTAGGTGAAGTTGCGGATCTTTATCCACTTTACCCTGATATAATACATGGTGAGTAATAGGTTCCAGTGGTGAAATTGTGGGTGAGGATCCAATGCTTCAGCCATGGAGCATCCACCTGCAACACAGACAGATTAAGAGGAATACGATCAGCCATGTTCCTTTTGTAATTACTGAACAGACCTTTTAACCTTTGCACTCTGACCTTCAGTATGAGCAGCTCTCTGTCACGGTTTCGGCCGAGGCTGCTCCTCCTCCTTGTTCGGGCAGGCTTCGGCGGTCGTCGTCTCCGGAGTACTAGCTGCCACCGTTCTATGTTTCATGTTCGTTTGGTTTTTGTCTGTTTGTAACACCTGTCCCTTGTTTGTGTTGGATTGTGTTCCCTATTTAGTTTCGTTTATTCGGGTCAGGTGTTATGTGTGATTGTTATTGTCAGCTTGCCTCCGAGGAGTTTTCTCTCTCGTTTGTTGTTATTTCGAGAGTTCGCACTGCGTGCGCTTTTCCTCTGTTTTCCGCACTGTGTGTTGTGCGTAATTGTTCGTGCCGCCCGGTTGGGTTGGCGACTCATTCCCTGTTTTGGAAAGTACTAAAAGTCTGTTGAAGAACATCCTTGTCCCTGCGCTTGATTCCCTTCACTACATCCACACGCAACACTCTGACAGAATCACACATCATCCATGGAATCAGCAGGAGCGACCGCGCCAACAGCAAGCCTGGAGGAACGTCTTCGTGGACAGGAGGACCGGATTCACCAGGTCTGTCATGCCCTGGAGGGGGTGATGAACACTCTCCACCGATGGGAAACCAGCGGGGTACCCACGACCCCACCTGCCGAACCATCCCCATCGGTCAGTCTTCCTGTCCCATCTCCGGAACCCAGTGGGATTCGGCTCTCGCTCCCGAGGGCGTACGACGGCTCCGCTGCCGGGTGTCAAGGGTTCCTGCTGCAAGTGGAGCTCTACCTCGCCACCGTACACCCGGCGCCCTCGGGACACGAGAGCGTCTCAGCCCTCATCTCCTGTCTCACCGGCAAGGCGTTGGAGTGGGCCAACGCCGAATGGGAGGAGAATGGACGCCGCTACCACTACCTATGCGGAGTTCTCCCGCCGCTTCCGTGCTGTGTTTGACCATCCACCGGAAGGGAAGGCGGCGGGGAGCGTCTGTTCTACCTCCGACAGGGGATGAGGAGCGCCCAGGACTTTGCCTTGGAATTCGGACTCTAGCGGCCGATGCAGGGTGGAATGAGCGGGCCCTTATAGACCACTTCCGTTGCAGCCTCCGGGAGGAGGTCCAGCGAGAGTTGGCGTGCAGGGACACCTCGTTGACGTTTGACCAACTTGTCGACATGGCCATTCGGCTGGATACCCTGCTCGCCAACCGTGGACGTCCCCGGGTGGGGTTCGCCCATTCCACTCTCCAGCACCCTCCGAGCCGAGCCCTATGGAGCTCGGGGGTGCTGGGCGCTAGAGAACGGAGGAGTAGGAACCCGAGGGGGCCGTTCCCTGCACTAACTGTGGCCGTGGAGGGCACACCGCGGCTAGGTGTTGGGGAGGGTCCCCCGGTGGAGGAGAAGGCAGGTCAGGCATTGGGGGTCCCCCCAGGTGAGTAGGCGCCCTACTTACCCAGAGCTTTCTGTCGTTCACCTAACCTTGCCTGTTTGTTTTCCACAGGTTGCACCTCGTTCCCAGCATAGGCGCTGGTAGATTCAGGCGCAGCTGGGAATTTTGTAGATCGCCAGTTTTGTATAGAGTTAGGGATTCCCCTCCTTCCAGTTGATAAGCCTTTCCCTGTTCATGCCCTAGATAGCCGTCCGTTAGGGTCTGGGTTGATTAGGGAGGTCACAGCACCCCTTAAAATGATGGCGCAGGAGGGTCATGAGGAGACGATTCAGCTCTATCTGATTGACTCTCCTGCGTATCCGGCAGTGCTGGGCCTTCCCTGGTTGATGACCCATGACCCTACTATTATGTGGCGAGAGAAAGCTCTTAAAGGGTGGTCTGCCCAGTGTGAGGGGCGGTGTCTGGGTGTTTCCATAGGGGCGACCTCGGTGGAAAGTCCGAATCTAATGCCAGCACTGCATATTCCCCCGAGTATGAGGATTTGAAACTGGTGTTTAGTAAAACCAGGGGCGCGCAGCTGCCGCCTCATAGACAGGGGGGATTGTGCGATAGATCTCCAGTCAGGGAGCAGCTCTCCCGCGGAGCCATGTGTATCCCTTGTCTCAAGAGGAGAGGAAGGCAATGGAGACGTACATCGCTGAGTCTCTGAGACAGGGATACATACGGGCCTCCACTTCACCCGCTTCCTCAAGTTTCTTTTTGTGAAGAAAAAGGATGGAGGTCTGCGCCCGTGTATTGATTACCGCGGTCTCAATCAGATTACGGTGAAGTACAGCTATCCACTTCCTCTGATTGCGACTATGACGGAGTCATTGCACGGTGCGCAGTTCTTTACAAAATTGGATCTCAGGAGCGCATATAACTTGGTGCGCATTAGAGAGGGGGATGAATGGAAGACAGCGTTTAGCACGACTTCCGGACACTACGAGTATCTAGTCATGCCATATGGGTTAATGAATGCTCCCTCAGTCTTCCAATCCTTCGTCGATGAGATTTTCCGGGACATGCAGGGACAGGGAGTAGTCGTGTACATCGACGATATTCTGGTGTACAGTCCTACCCGAGCAGAGCATGTAGCCCTGGTGCGCCGAGTATTGAGGAGGCTGTTGGAGCATGACCTATATGTCAAGGCAGAGAAATGTCTGTTTTTTCAGAAGTCGGTCTCCTTTCTGGGTTATCAGTTGTCTGCGTCAGGGGTGAAGATGAAGGTAGACCGGGTGTCAGCTGTGCGTAATTGGCAGACCCCAACCACTGTGAAGGAGGTGCAACAGTTCTTGGGTTTTGCAAATTATTACCGGAGGTTTATCCGGGGTTTTGGACAGGTGGCAGCTCCCATAACGTCTCTGTTGAAGGGGGGTCCGGTGCGCTTGCGGTGGTCAGCTGAGGCGGACAGGGCTTTTGGGAAACTGAAGGACCTGTTTACCTCGGCGCGGTGTTGGCGCATCCGGATCCCTCTTTACCTTTCCAGGTAGAGGTGGACGCGTCAGAGGCCGGTATAGGGGCCGTTCTTTCCCAACGTTCTGGCACACCACCTAAACTCCGTCCCTGTGCGTTTTATTCTAAAAGCTCAGTCCGGCGGAGCGGAATTATGACGTAGGAGACAGGGAGCTGTTAGCCGTGGTACAGGCCCCTAAAGGTGTGGCGGCATTGGCTCGAGGGGGCTCAACACCCTTTCCTCATTCTAACTGACCATCGTAACCTGGAATACATCCGGGCAGCTAGGAGACTGAATCCTCGCCAGGCCCGCTGGACTATGTTTCTAGCCCGGTTTGTGTTTAAAATGACTTACATCCCTGGGTCCCAGAACGGGAAGGCAGATGCTCTGTCTCGGTGGTATGACGCGGAGGAGAGGTCCGTTGAGCCCACGCCCATACTACCAGAGTCTTGTCTGGTTGCACCGGTGGTGTGGGAGGTTGATGCCGAGATCGAGCGGGCGTACGCACCGACCCAAGTCCTCCACAGTGTCCAGTGGGTCGGACGTACGTTCCCGCCGAGGTACGCGATCGCCTCATTTGTTGGGCTCATACGTCTCCCTCCTCTGGCCATCCGGGTATCGGCCGGACAGTGCACTGCCTTAGCACGAAGTACTGGTGGCCAACGTTAGCTAGGGATGTGAGAATTTATGTCTCCTCCTGTTCGGTGTGTGCCCAGTGTAAGGCGCCCAGACTTTTGCCCAGGGTAAGCTACAACCCCTGCCTATTCCACAACGACCCTGGTCCCACCTCTCGGTGGATTTTGTTACCGACCTTCCCCCTCACAGGGGAATACTACCATCCTGGTCGTTGTGGATCGGTTCTCGAAGGCCTGTCGTCTCCTTCCCATGCCGGGTCTACCCACTGCCCTACAGACCGCTGAGGCTCTGTTTACCCATGTCTTCCGGCATTACGGGTACCCGAGGATATAGTGTCTGACCGAGGCCCCCAGTTCACCTCCAGAGTGTGGGAGAGCGTTTATGGAACGGTTGGGGGTTTCGGTAAGCCTTACCTCGGGTTACCACCCGGAGAGTAATGGGCAGGTTGAACGTGTTAACCAGGAGGTGGGTAGGTTTCTGAGGTCTTATTGCCAGGGCCGGCCGGAGGAGTGGGCGAGATACGTTCCGTGGGCCGAAATGGCACAGAACTCTCTCCGCCACTCCTCCACCCAACTAACCCCTTTCCAGTGTGTGTTAGGGTACCAGCCGGTTCTGGCACCTTGGCACGAGAGCCAGATCGAGGCCCCTGCGGTGGATGAATGGGTACGGCGCTCGGAGGAAACATGGAACGCTGCCCACGTACATCTGCAGCGGGCCATCCGTCGGCAGAAAACGAGCGCCGATCTCCACCGCAGTGAGGGGCCTATGTACGCACCTGGAGATCGAGTCTGGCTCTCGACCAGAAACCTGCCCCTCCGCCTGCCCTGCCGGAAGCTGGGTCGGCGGTTTGTGGGGCCATTCAAAGTCCTGAGGAGGTTGAACGAGGTGTGTTACAGGTTAGAACTGCCTATTGACTATAGGAATATTAACCCCCTGTTCCATGTATCTCTCCTCAGGCCGGTGGTAGCTGGTCCACTCCAGGAGTATGAGATAGAGGAGACTCCTCCGCCCCCGTTGGACATCGAGGGGGCTCCGGCGTACACTGTGAGGTCCATCCTTGATTCGAGACGCCGGATGGGGGTCTTCAATATCTCGTGGAGTGGGAGGGGTACGGCCCGGAGGAGCGGTGCTGGGTGCCAAGGAGGGACATATTGGACCAGTCCCTGCTGACCGAGTTCCATCGGGGTCATCCTGCGCGCCCTGCTCCAGCGTCGTCCGGGTCGTCCCCGAGCCCGGGTCGGCGCACGGCTGGAGCCGCGTCAAGGGGGGTACTGTCACGGTTTCGGCCGAGGCTGCTCCTCCTCCTTGTTCGGGCAGGCTTCGGCGGTCGTCGTCTCCGGAGTACTAGCTGCCACCGTTCTATGTTTCATGTTCGTTTGGTTTTGTCTGTTTGTAACACCTGTCCCTTGTTTGTGTTGGATTGTGTTCCCTATTTAGTTTCGTTTATTCGGGTCAGGTGTTATGTGTGATTGTTATTGTCAGCTTGCCTCCGAGGAGTTTTCTCTCTCGTTTGTTGTTATTTCGAGAGTTCGCACTGCGTGCGCTTTTCCCTTGTTTTCCGCACTGTGTGTTGTGCGTAATTGTTCGTGCCGCCCGGTTGGGTTGGCGACTCATTCCTGTTTTGGAAAGTACTAAAAGTCTGTTGAAGAACATCCTTGTCCCTGCGCTTGATTCCCTTCACTACATCCACACGCAACACTCTGACACTCTCTGAGCATGAATACACTGTACTGTGTAAGGCACTCCCATTGGGTAAGGAAAACACATGCGTGGATTAGATGGAAATGAAATAAGCATAGTAAAATTACTGTCATCTGGACAAAAGAGGCCTAGAATGAGAGCCTTCAAAAATACAGCACCATCTATCTTTATCCTCCTTGTAAGGTGGGAGTCTTAGCACAATCCAAACTTGCACTGTTCATTATATTAGTTCAGAACGCTCACCTCTTTTTACCTCTGGTAAAATGTCACCCCTCTCTTCTGTAACCTAGAAACATATACAGTTGAAGTCGGAAGTTTACATACACTTAGGTTGGAGTCATTAAAACTCGTTTTTCAACCACTCCACAAATTTCTTGTTAACAAACTATAGTTTTGGCAAGTCGGTTAGGGCATCTACTTTGTGCATGACACAAGTAATTTTTCCAACAATTGTTTACAGACAGATTATTTCACTTATAATTCACTGTATCCCAATTCCAGTGGGTCAGAAGTTTACATACACTAAGTTGACTGTGCCTATAAACAGCTTGGAAAATTCCAGAAAATGATGTCATGGCTTTAGAAGGTTCTGATAGGCTAATTGACATCATTTGAGTCAATTGGAGGTGTACCTGTGGATGTATTTCAAGGCCTACCTTCAAACTCAGTGCCTCTTTGCTTGACATCATGGGAAAATCAAAAGAAATCAGCCAAGACCTCAGAAAAAGAATTGTAAACCTCCACAAGTCTGGTTCATCCTTGGGAGCAATTTCCAAACGCCTGAAGGTACCACGTTCATCTGTACAAACAATAGTACGCAAGTATAAACACCATGGGACCACGCAGCCATCATACCGCTCAGGAAGGAGACGCGTTCTGTCTCCTAGAGATGAACGTACTTTGGTGCGAAAAGTGCAAATCAATCCCAGAACAACAGCAAAGGACCCTGTGAAGATGCTGGAGGAAACAGGTACAAAAGTATCTATATCCACAGTAACACGAGTCCTATATCGACATAACCTGAAAGGCCGCTCAGCAAGGAAGAAGCCACTGCTCCAAAACCGTCATAAAAAAAGCCAGACTACGGTTTGCAACTGCACATGGGGACAAAGATCGTACTTTTTGGAGAAATGTCCTCTGGTCTGATGAAACAAAAATAGAACTGTTTGGCCATAATGACCATTGTTATGTTTGGAGGAAAAGGGGGGTTGCTTGCAAGCCGAAGAACACCATCCCAACCGTGAAGCACGGGGTGGCAGCATCATGCTGGGGGGGTGCTTTGCTGCAGGAGGGACTGGTGCACTTCACAAAATAGATGGCATCATGAGGAAGGACATTTATGTGGATATACATTTACATTTACGTCATTTAGCAGACGCTCTTATCCAGAGCGACTTACAAATTGGTGCATTCACCTTATAGCCAGTGGGATAACCACTTTACAATATGTTTTTTTTTTTTCTTTCTTTGGGGTGGGGTAAGGGGGGGTAGAAGGATTACTTTATCCGATCCCAGGTATTCCTTAAAGAGGTGGGGTTTCAAGTGTCTCCGGAAGGTGGTGAGTGACTCCGCTGTCCTGGCGTCGTGAGAGAGCTTGTTCCACCATTGGGGTGCCAGAGCAGCGAACAGTTTTGACTGGGCTGAGCGGGAACTGTGCTTCCGCAGAGGTAGGGGGGCCAGCAGGCCAGAGGTGGATGAACGCAATGCCCTCGTTTGGGTGTAGGGACTAATCAGAGCCTGAAGGTACGGAGGTGCCGTTCCCCTCACAGCTCCGTAGGCAAGCACCATGGTCTTGTAGCAGATGCGAGCTTCAACTGGAAGCCAGTGGAGTGGGCGGAGGAGCGGGGTGACGTGAGAGAACTTGGAAAGGTTGAACAACAGACGGGCTGCGCCATTCTGGATGAGTGGTAGGGGTTTAATGGCACAGGCAGGGAGCCCAGCCAACAGCGAGTTGCAGTAATCCAGACGGGAGATGACAAGTGCCTGGATTAGGACCTGTGCCGCTTCCTGTGTAAGGCAGGGTCGTACTCTCCGAATGTTGTAGAGCATGAACCTACAGGATCGGGTCACCGCCTTGATGTTAGCAGAGAACGACAGGGTGTTGTCCAGGGTCACGCCAAGGCTCTTCGCACTCTGGGAGGAGGACACAACGGAGTTGTCAACTGTGATGGCGAGATCATGGAACGGGCAGTCCTTCCCCGGGAGGAAGAGCAGCTCCGTCTTGCCGAGGTTCAGCTTGAGGTGGTGATCCGTCATCCACACTGATATGTCTGCCAGACATGCAGAGATGCGATTCGCCACCTGGTTATCAGAAAGGGGAAAGGAGAAGATTAGTTGTGTGTCGTCTGCGTAGCAATGATAGGAGAGGCCATGTGAGGATATGACAGAGCCAAGTGAGTTGGTGTATAGCGAGAATAGGAGAGGGCCTAGAACTGAGCCCTGGGGGACACCAGTGGTGAGAGCACGTGGTGCGGAGACAGATTCTCGCCACGCCACTTGGTAGGAGCGACCGGTCAGGTAGGACGCAATCCAAGAGTGAGCCGCGCCGGAGATGCCCAACTCGGAGAGGGTGGAGAGGAGGATCTGATGGTTCACAATATCAAAGGCAGCAGACAGGTCTAGAAGGACAAGAGCAGAGGAGAGAGAGTTAGCCTTAGCAGTGCGGAGAGCCTCCGTGACACAGAGAAGAGCAGTCTCAGTTGAATGACCAGTCTTATGTGAGAAGCAACATCTCAAGACATCAGTCAGGAAGTTAAAGCTTGATCACAAATGGGTCTTCCAAATGGACAATGACCCCAAGCATACTTCCAAAGTTGTGGCAAAATGGCTTAAGGACAACAAAGTCAAGGATTTGGAGTGGCCATCACAAAGCCCTGACCTCATTCCAATAGAACATTTGTGGGCAGAACTGAAAAAGCATGTGCAAGCAAGGAGGCCTACAAACCTGACTCAGTTACACCAGCTCTGTCAGGAGGAATGGGCCAAAATTCACCCAACTTATTGTGGGAAGCTTGTGGAAGGCTACCTGAAACATTTGACCCAAATTAAACAATTTAAAGGCAATGCTACCAAATACTAATTGAGTGTATGTAAACTTCTGACCCACTGGGAATGTGATGATAGAAATAAAAGCTGAAATAAATCATTCTCTCTACTATTATTCTGACATTTCACATTCTTAAAATAAACTGGTGATCCTAACTGACCTAAAACAGGGAATTTTTCTAGGATTAAATGTCAGGAATTGTGAAAAACTGAGTTTAAATGTATTTGGCTAAGGTGTATGTAAACTTCCGACTTCAACTGTACCACGGCTAAGGGCTGTGTCCAGGCACTCCGCGCCCAGGCATTCTGCATTGCGTCGTGGGTAAGACCAGCCCTTAGCCATGGTGTATTGGCAATATACCACACCCCCTCTGGCCTTATTGCTTAAATATGCCACACCTCCTCGGGTCTTATTGCTTAATTATAACAGCTTAAAATGAAAAAAACTAGACCTTGCCTCCATGTGAATGATGAGGACTGAAAAATGAAAAAAACTAGACCTTGCCTCCATGTGAATGATGAGGCCTGAAGAAAGAAGAAAGCCAAGAAGAAATCCCTCTCACGTTTCCTGGACATTGCCCTTGTCGTAGAGGTATGGCTGCCAGAATCCTGAAGCTGTCTGCATACACCTCGATGGTCAGTGGACTGACTGACTCTAGAGTGGTGCTGCTTATAGATGCTCTGAGCCGTGGACAGGCCACTGACGCCAGCTCTGATCACTGCCACGAGTGTGTCTGGAGATAACAAACACAGCAGTTGTTGATTGTTGTTGCTGCTTTTGTTATTAATATTTTTCTTTAAAAAATATGATTGGCCTCCATTCTGTGTGACTGGCTTGGTCCTGCTCAGGATCTGCTACCATTCCATATACCTTTGAATAATGTAAACATTTCCATGTCCTCGAGTGTACCTGACCCTCTGACCCATCTAACTGTATGAAGTAACCTGAAATTGTACATCGTGTCATGTGTAATAACTGAAATATAACAACGTTGCAAAAATCAGAATATAAATATATATTTAAAAAACACCCCAAAAAAACAGCAGTTAGATAAAAAAACATTATGCAAAAGATTATAAACTTTCAGCGGGTTGTGAGGGTATGTGTAGTTGCATTACATGAACTGTAGCTACAATGTTATTTATTATTTTTAACCGACAGGCTAAGTGAAATACACAGTTTGAAATGGAAGAGATTCTGTCATGATGTAGGTATGTATTTGACAGATTTTGGTAGCCTAGCCAGAATGTTTGAACTCAGCATCACTGTCTGGTTGGCTGGCAGCAGCTGACTAGCATAAGATCGCATCCGCTGGTGGAAGCGGTTTTGTGCAGGCTAGTAGTGAGAAAGCCGCAACATGGGGAACGATATGTGCATGCTCTGTACGTTCTTACTATGAAATTCGTGTATTTTTATTTGAGAAAATTCTAAAGCAACAACTATCTGACAGGTTTTAGGACGATGGAAATTTAACGACGATGAAATTCTCTGCTTCGACCGCTATAGACGTTGACACCAAGAAACAACTTGCTCAGGTTCTTCACCGGGAATAAAGCTGTTCTCTGGGCAGGCTACACCGGCCTGCGCAGACTCTCCCAGCCATGGCTCTGGTTACTTTGCAGCGCTCCCCTACCCCAAGCGCTGCATCCACAGCCAGCACAACCACCACCAACGTGGGGGAGGTAAGCTTGGAAATAGCTGGAGAGACGTTTTAGAAACGTCAACAAAGCGCAAGAAAACACCGGGGATACGTGGGAGTGACATAGGCCTAGAAGTGCTAGCTAAATCTAGTAATGGGATAAGCTAACTAGGTAGTAGCTATTAACCTCAACTCCATCGCTACCTAGCTAACGTTAGTTGTCTAGAAAAGCTAGCAAGCAAAGTTGTATGTCAGTAACACACTGATATAACGTCATGCTATTGCCGGCTATTAAAGTTATTAGCTTGCCAGCTAGCTAACGCACAATAAATATAAAGTTAATATAGTTAGCTAGCTTCTTGTTTGCCTTACTAGCTAGCTAATGATTGAGCTAGCCTGCTAATGAGCAGCGTAACTGCTGTGGCATTAGCGGCCTATCCATTTCCAATAGCATCGTTAGCCTACATAGCTAGGTATCTGGTTGTTTGTCACTCTGCCAGGTAGTTTCATGTAAGTCCTACCGTAAGGTCCTGCTGGTGAATGCAGTAAGATAGCTAGTCAGCTAACAAACCACCAGTGTACTGCAGTGGTGCCATACAATTTGGTAGGCCAAAATGTTAACATTTAGCAAGTTAGTTGCCTAATATATCAGCTACTACCAGCTTATTTATTTGGCTAACTACTTGCTTATGTCAAAGTCAGGTGTTATGGACAGCATGGGTTATTTTCAATGCTGTTCTGAGATGTCTTCTAAAAGAGACCAGTCAATAAGGTGAAATGTGGCATGTAACTTAAAACAGTCATGTGGTAGAGTAGTGGTTCCCAATCAGGGATACTAGGACCCCTGGGGATACTTTAGAATTGTATTTTATTTAACCTTTATTTACCCAGGCAAGTCAGTTAAGAACAAATTCTTATTTACAACGACGGCCTACACCAGCCAAACCCGGACGATGCTGGGCCAATTGTGTGCTGCCCTATGGGACTCCCAATCACAGCCGGTTGTGATACAGCCTGGAATTGAACCAGGGAGTCTGTAGTGACGCCTCAAGCACTGAGATGCAGTGCCTTAGTCCGCTGCGCCATTCGGGAGCCCAAGAAGAAGACTCATGAGACTATATACCTACTGGTAAAATGCACATGAGGAGGTACTTCATGGGTACACTGGGCAGAGCAAAATTCATTTGGTGGTACAGTAACCGAAAAAGGTTGGGAACCACTGTGGTAGAGGCCTAGTCATACTTTCCATAACAGAGTAAAGATAGTCTGCCAAACACAAACTAGTATAAGTCAGGTGAGCTTTGAACACTTCCACAATGACAAAATAAACTCTTGGTACTGCTCCTTGTGCTTATTTGTTTATTCAGATGAACCTAAGAGTAGGCATCAACAACAGCCAATGAATAAACCACAAGAACAATCCCATCTCAAAATGCAAATCAAATCAAAGTTTATTGGTTGCGTACACAGATTTGCAGATGTTATCGCAGGTGCAGCGAAATGCTTATGTTTCTAGCTCCAATAGTGTAGTTATACCTAGCAATAAAAAAACAATACACACATAATCCAGAAAAATAAAAAAAGTTTTATATAGGATGAGCCATGACTAAAATACAGTATATACATAAAGTGGGTAAAACAGTTTCTAAATATTTTTAAAGTGACCACTGTTCAGTGACTATGTACATATTGGGCAGCAGTCTCTAAGGTGCAGGGTAGAGTACCAGGTGGTAGATGGCTAGAACAGTGATTAAGGTTCAGGGCAGGGTACTGGGCGGAGGCCGGCTAGTGGTGACTGTTTAACAGTCTGATGGCCTGGAGATAGAAGCTGTTTCTCCGTCTCTCGGTCCCAGCTTTGATGCACTTGTACTGTCTCCGCCTTCTAGATGGTAGTGGGGTGAACAGGCTGTGGCAACAGTTTGGGGAAGGCCTTTCCTGTTTCAGCATGACAATGCCCCCGTGCACAAAGCGAGGTCCACACAGAAATGGTTTGTCGAGATTGGTGTGGAAGAACTTGACTGGCCTCAACCCCATCGAAAACCTTTGGGATGAATTGGAACGCCTAATCGCCCAACATCAGTGCCCGACCTCACTAATGTTCTTGTGGCTGAATGGAAGCAAGTCCCCGCAGCAATGTTTCAACATCTAGTGGAAAGCCTTCCCAGAAGAGTGGAGACTGTTATTGCAGCAAAGGGGGGACCAACCGTATTAATGGGCATGATTTTGGAATGAGATGTTCGACGAGCAGGGGTCCACATACTTTTGGTCATGTAGTGTAACTCCTGAGTGGCGCAGTGGTCTAAGGCACTGCATCGCAGTGCTAACTGTGCCACTAGAGATCCTGGTTCGAATCCAGGCTCTGTCGCAGCCGGCCGCGACCGGGAGACTCATGGGCGGCGCACAATTGGCCCAGCGTCGTCCAGGGTAGGGGAGGGAATGGCCGACAGGGATGTAGCTCAGTTGATAGAGCATGGCGTTTGCAACGCCAGGGTTGTGGGTTTGATTCCCACGGGGGGCCAGTATAAAAAAATAAAATATATTCACTAACTGTAAGTCGCTCTGGATAAGAGCGTCTGCTAAATGACTAAAATGTAAATGTAGTGTAACAGTTAGTGCCTACACATCACAGCTATGACATTTAGATGTCACTCATGAAAAGATAGCTACAATAGAAGTACTGTTTTTGTGCACCTTTTCAGCCAGTTGGGGGCGCTAACTGTTAACAATAGAAACAGGAGTCATGCTCAATACAACAAAGGCACTAGCCTACAGCAGGAAGGAAGGTTTTCTCCGTTAGCCCTTATTGAGGGAGTATTGGGTAGATTTGTCTCGAAGATGACAACAACCATGGTTAGGCCTAAATCAAGAACTGGTACTTGAGCATTAACTGGTCTTTATTTTCTTTAATTAGGCTGCTGCTTAGCTTTTTTAGCTACTGAGTCATTGGGCCTGACGCATTACATCTGCCATTTAAAAAAAGAAAAGTGTAAAAAGAAACACATTTATCGTGAAGATGATTGAGCTGGCCTGACTGAGGTCCGGCCTTCCCTGTCACTGCCTGCCACTCACTTTCCATGTGGGATAGAATTGACTGGCTGCCTGGCTGCTTCCAGGGCTCTTCCCAGGGTCCTGTCTGATGAGGAGCAGCCAAGCCCCTCAGGAAGCTGCTGCAGCTATGATGTCATTCTCACATGGAGGGTGGGGGGATGTGGAGGGAAAGCGATGAGGGGAGGACTGTGGTGGGGTAACAATATGGTAGCTGTTGTGACGGTGTAAGGTAGGCTACATGATTTTGCCAAGAATGGAGAGTTTCATCCCTCTGTTTTAGACTTCCCTACGAGGTGAAATTCTGCTATTGTCATGTGTCTCGCTGTGGCAGAATTATGGCTGGGAATTCACTTGTAGTGGGTGCAGGGCTGTTCAAGTCAACTATTGGATTACCCTCCCTGATGGCCAACTGAAACACATCTTAAACACAGCGTTTGACACGTCCCTGGTTTGAGTTTCACCCTGATGCCCGTCCCCTGGTTGAATGGGTAGAGGTAGAGGCCAACCTCAGAGGCCTTACCTTACCTTACCTGCACCTTACCTCACCTTACCTGCACTGTTTGTTTAGATGGGGCATAAAAGCCTTTACGTACCGTTTTGTGTGTGTTTATAAAAATGTGAGGTTTGACAATGTCTGTTCACTGTTATGAACCTATTCTGCTCATCACAAGTGTGATGAGCACTTGTTAGATACCGTAATGGAAAGTGGCGTGTGTGTTTTTGGAGCTGAAATACAGTGTTGGATACATCTTGTCACATTTTCTCTTAGTGCTGCAGCACTCTGGCCCGTCCTACCTTACCTTGGCAGGGAACTTGTGCTTCTCACTAGTAGTGCTTTGGTTGACAACCCTCAGGCTTTAGTAGGTGAAACTTCTGGAGAATGGCCCACCTCCTCACAGTTACCTGTCACCATATAGCTATAACCTGATACTCCCAGTCTATGATATCTCTCCTGGAACAATAACTGTTTTTAAGACATACCCTCCATTTAGTGGCGTTCACCTCTGATAAAGCCAGGTGTGTCATTCTCACGGAACTGTGAATAAAATACATTCTCAAGTGTCATTTTTCACAACATTTCCTCTTGAATCACTGATATTAGGATCTGTACTAATTTAATTTGTATAATTATTGTTCAGTTTTTTAAAAATCAGATATTATGCATTTTATCAACATTTTCACACAATTCTCATTAACGTAAGTCCAGAAAGTAGTAAACAAATCAATATTTCTGATATTTTTTGTTACATTGCTCCCATAATGAAAAGGAGTGAGTTAAAGATCACACAGAAAACATACATATTTCAAATGAAATTATACAATTATTATAAAATTAAATCAGACTTTTTCCCAATTTGAACTCTTTAGCCGTTTCGGTAATGAGAAGGCCAAGTGGGGTAAAGGGGGTGTTTTGAGAATGAGAACCTCATTCTGAAGGATATAAGCAAATAAATGAACTTGTGTTCATATAAGGACTACTCCTCTAGTTGATGCATCATGGGTGAATACAACTTTACAGTGCATTCGGAAAGTATTCGGACCCCTTGACTTTTTCCATACTTGGTTACTTTAAAGCCTTATTCTAAAATTGATTAAATAGTTTTTTTCCCTAATCAATCTACACACAATACCCCATAATGACAAAGCAAAAACAGGTTTTTAGAAATGTATAAAAAATGGAAAAATAACATTTACATAAGTATTCCGAACCTTTACTCAGTACTTTGTTGAAGCACCTTTGGCAGCGATTACAGCCTCGAGTCTTCTTGGGTATGACGCTACAAGCTTGGCACACCTATATTAGGGGAGTTTCTCCCATTCTTCTCTGCAGATCCTCTCAAGCTCTGTCAGGTTGGATGGGGAGCGGCGCTGCACAACTAGCTCTGGAGCAGGTTTTCATAAAGGATCTCTCTGTGCTTTGCTCTGTTCATCTTTCCCTCGATCCTGACTAGTCTCCCAGTCCCTGCCGCTGAAAAACATCCCCACAGCATGATGCTGCCACCACCATGCTTCACCGTAGGGATCGTGCCAGGTTTCCTCCAGACGTGACGCTTGGCATTCAGGCCAAAGAGTTCAATCTTGGTTTCATCAGACCAGAGAATCTTGTTTCTCATGGTCTGAGAGTCCTTTAGGTGCCTTTTGGCAAACTCCAAGTGGGCTGTCATGTGCCTTTTTACTGAGGAGTGGCTTCTGTCTGGCCACTCTACCGTAAAGGCCTGATAGGTGGAGTGCTGCAGAGATGGTTGTCCTTCTGGAACCTTCTCCCATCTCCACAGAGGAACTCTGGAGCTCTGTATGAGTGACCATTGGGTTCTTGGTCACCTCGGCCAAACGATTGCTCAATTTGGCCGGGCAGCCAGCTCTAGGAAGATTCTTGGTGATTCCAAACTTCTTCCATTTAAGAATGATGGCGGCCACTGTGTTCTTGGGGACCTTCAGTGCTGCAGACATTTTTTGGTACCCTTCCCCAGATCTGTGCCTCGACACAATCCTGTCTCGGAGCTCTACGGACAATTCCTTCGACCTCATGGCTTGGTTTTTGCTCTGACATGCACTGTCAACTGTGGGACCTTACATAGATAGGTGTATGCCTTTCCAAATCATGTCCAATCAATTGAATTTACCACAGGTGGACTCGAATCTAGTTATAGAAACATCTCAAGGATGATCAATGGAAACAGGAGGCACCTGAGATCAATTTAGAGTCTCATAGCAACAGCTCTGAATACTTACGTAAATAAGGTATTTCTGTTTTTTATGTGTAATAAATTTGCAAAAAAAATCTAAACCTGTTTTCGCTTTGTCATTATGGGGTATTGTGTGTAGATTGATGAGGAATTGTATTTATTTAATCAATTTTAGAATAAGGCTGTAATGTAAACATTTTTGGAAAAAGAGAAGGGGTCTGAATACTTTCCGAATGCACGCACTGTATTTAAAAGTTTTGACAGGAACTTGAAAAATGTTACGGTGATGAGACAAACTACAGCAATATATTTGGTGTTTTATTCAAATAAGTTAGGTTTTTCTAAAGCTGTTATATTTTCTAAAAAGACCAGAGAATACCTGATACTAATGGCTGCACTGTAGATCTTCAATGTCTTGAAGTATCAGATTGATAATTTTTGCTTCTTTTTCCTCTGCCTTTTCTTGGTTTGCAGGACTTTGGGAGTGACGATGAGCGCCGGCTAAATCAGAGGTAAGTGTTGTTAGTACTTACTGTACTAAAGATGGACTTGCTAGGGTAGCTCAGAGCTGCTGCTCTTTTCTATCCATTATTTTGCATGGGGGAGCACAGTACAGCTACATATTATGCCAAATGGAGAATAATAGGAGGACATTTTTTGGCATTTGCGTTTGTTTGTGGGTGGAGGTAGGGGGTAAGCGTTCCAGATCAACTGATGCCTTACATCTGGGTTTGTGTAGAGTTTGGAGATACTGTATGTCCGGTCTGGTTCCTCTCAATGACAGTCACCACCAGCGGTGAAAGTAAGGCGTTACGGTCCGGTATGGCGTCCCGGCAAAATAAATAGTGGGGGTACTCCGTACCGGTAAAACGTGAGCATATCACAATTAATACAACATGCCCAAAAAACTATAGGCTATTACACCATTATTTAATATTACTGCATGTCGGCTGCATTAAACATTTGCTAATTGACTGGAAACCGGGTGGTATACGCTCAAAATTGCATTGTGGTTTGAGGAGAACACTTACATACTTACATTTTGTCAAGGCGGAGATGAGTGGCCGAGACGCTCGTGGACAAGGCGGAGATGAGTGGCCGAGACCAAGGCTCGTGCGGACAACAGTGGATTAATCAATTCAGGCTACAAGTGTAGGCCTAATGACAAGGCCTAATGACAAGGCCTAATGACAATCGCAGAATGTCATTACAATGCACGTAGGTGTTTTGTAACAGATGTCTCTTTCCATTCATCAAATTGCGGGTGCACAGTGCACTGTTGGGGTTTGGATGCTGAAATTATTTTGTGAGTGGACAAATGTGCGCAGGTAGCCTACAGGAGCGCTTTTTTGTTAAGTGATTGTTTGACAATCAGATGAAAACATCATGACTGGTTGTGTTTATGCCACATTAAAAGGCAAAGGCGGCATGTCTATAAGGCTAGGGGAAGCTTTCCCTAAAGAAAATTGAATTAAATTGCCAAAATTATATAGCCTAATTAGCATACTCCTGTCTATACAGAAATAAATAAAATCATTCAAAATAGCCTACTACATCAGAAAGCATGATTTGGCCACAGAGGATCATTAGCTTCTAAACAAACATTTTTAAAATTGCATAGCCTACAGTCGGAAGGGCCTGCAATTTGGGCAGCTTGCGCTGAAATACCAAATAGATGATTGTTGAGTTGCGACTGTCAGTGAAATTCAGAGAGACCCACCCAGTCATATTGCAATATTTAAAAATTGAATCGTAGAAAAACTGTTTGGAAAGCAAATGGCTATTGCTGTAAAGAGATGACAATGAAAATACTCCAATCTGTCTTTTAGTTATCAACATTTTCTACCTAATTGAGCCAACAGTAGCCTGTCATATTGGCACTAACGGAGAACATAGGCGATATCCCCGGTGAGTGTGCATATTCACTGTCTTTGTCATTGAGTCAGTGCCACTTTTGTTTGTTTTTGGACAATCATTTCCACCTCCAGGTTAGATGGACGTCATATTGTATTTGTGTCTCCCCTTTTCGTAGACCAATTATATGTATCAGACAACATAGTTTTTATTGATCTGTTTGTCAGTGTCAGCAGAGTAAGCTACCTTGTAATTTTTGTAGTCCACGAGCATCTCGGCCACTCATCTCCGCCTTGACAAAATGTAAGTATGTAAGTGTTCTCCTCAAACCACAACGCAATTTGGAGCGTATACCACCTGGTTTCCAATCAATGAGCAAATTGTTAATGCGGCTGACATGCAGTAATGTTAAACAATGGTGTAATAGCCTATTTTTGTTTCTTTTTGACCATTTTAATAGAAAATAATCACAGAAATATACTTCATTGTTACCTGGAAATGATTTGATATTGAGATAAAAATGCCCACACCAGTAGAAATCCACTTTTTCGAGCTGAAAGACGATTTAAGTCAATAAGTCATCGTTTTAGTCAAAGTATGATATACAGTGCATTCAGAAAGTATTCAGAACCCTTGACCTTTTCCACATTTTGTTACGTTACAGCCTTATTCTAAAATATATTCAATTGTTATTTTTCCTCATCAATCTACACACAATACCCAATAATGACAAAGCAGAAACAGGTTTTTCGAAATGTTTGCAAATTTATTTTAAAAAAAGAAACTGAAATATCACATTTATATAAGTATTCAGACCTTTTACTCAGTACTTTGTTGAAGCACCTTTGGCAGCAATTACAGCCTTCTTGGATATGACGCACAAGCTTGGCACACCAGTATTTGAGGAGTTTCTTCCATTCTTCTCTGCAGATTCTCTCAAGCTCAGTCAGGTTGGATGGGGAGCGTCGCTGCACAGCTATTTTCAGGTCTCTCCAGAGATGTTCGATCGGGTTCAAGTCCGGGTTCTGGCTGGGCCACTCAAGGACATTCAGAGACTTGTCCCGAAGCCACTCCTGCGTTGTCTTGGCTGTGTGCTTAGGGTTGTTGTCCTGTTGTAAGGTTGAACCTTCACCCCAGTCTGAAGACCTGAGTGCTCTGGAGCAAGTTTTCATCAAGGATCTCTCTGTACTTTGCTCCGTTCATCTTTCCCTCGATCCTGACTAGTCTCCCAGTCCCTGCCGCTGAAAAACATCCCTACAGCATGATGCTGCCACCACAATGCTTCACCGTAGGGATGGTATTGGCCAGGTGATGAGCGGTGCCTGGTTTCCTCCAGACGTGATTGCTCAGTTTGGCCGGATGGCCAGCTCTAGGAAGAGTCTTGGTGGTTCCAAACTTCTTCCATTTAAGAATGATGGCGGCCACTGTGTTCTTGTGGACCTTCAATGCTGCAGAAATGTTTTGGTACCCTTCCCCAGATCTGTGCCTCGACACAATTCTGTCTCGGAGCTCTACGGACAATTCCTTCAACCTCATGGCTTGGCTCTGACATGCACTGTCAACTGTGGAACCTTATATAGACAGGTGTGTGCCTTTCCAAATCATGTCCAATCAATTGAAATTACAACAGGTGGACTCCAATCAAGTTGTAGAAACATCTCAAGGATGATCAATGGAAACAGGATGCACCTGAGCTCAATGTTGATTCTCATAGCAAAGGGTCTGAGGACTTATGTAAATAAGGTATTTATTTTAATTTTTAATACATTTGCAAAAATGTCTATAAACCTGTTTTAATAATAATAATAATATGCCATTTAGCAGACGCTTTTATCCAAAGCGACTTACAGTCATGCGTGCATACATACATTTTTGTGTATGGGTGGTCCAGGGGATCGAACCCACTACCTTGGCGTTACAAGCGCCGTGCTCTACCAGCTGAGCTACAGAGGACCACTTTGTCACTATGGGGTATTGTGTGTAGGGGGGGGGGTGTCTGTAATAAAGCCCTTTTGTGTGGAAAAACTCATTGTGATTGGCTGGGCCTGGCTCCCAAGTGGGTGGGCCTATGCCCTCTGAGGCCCACCCATGGCTGCCCCCCTGCCCAGTCATTTGAAATCCATTAGGGCCATGAATGTATTTTAATTGACGGATTTCCTTATATGAACTGTAACTCAGCAAAATCTTTGAAATTGTTGCATGTTGCATTTGATATTTTTGTTCAGTATATGTTGTTGTGACCTTGGCACACAATGTACACAATGTAGTTAACTACTGTGTCGTTCCACCTCAAAAAGCACAAGGAGGAGGATTTCAACACCGACCATCTCAAATTGTTCTGAAAGCGTTTCTGTTGTTAGAAACATAAGATTAGCAATTTTGTAACATTATTTTGTTGAAATATAATTTGATCTCTAATTGATTGCATCCAAATTGGCCATTTTAATTAATAGGATTCATATAATATTCAGTTAATATAGTACTTAACATCCGATTTGGACCAAACTTTTTTTCTAACAATGAGTTTGACGTGGAATCCTTAGAAATTATCAAAAGCCACCCACGGACCACCCACACCCCACGCCAATCCCACCCCAACAACGAGTATATAGTATCAGTTCTCTATTTTTGACAAGTACTATGGAGCTGCAGCTTGTAGTATTGTTTTTTCATCCTATGCAATATACAGCTCTGGAAAAATTTAAGAGACCACTCCAGTGTCTGTTGAATTCCAACACAGGCACACCTCATTCTACTGAATTAGGTACTGATTAGGTGATCACCTGAACCAAATCTTATTTAACGGGGAAAAGTATAAAACCCACTGCTGTGGTCATCACTATCCTCTTGCAATAGTACCAGCTGCATGGCAAAAACAGTGCTAATAGTACCTCAAAAGTAATATTAATCAAAAAATAACTATTGACCATGCGAAAATAATTGAAAAGGAAAGTTTTGAGTGAGGAAAAGAAAGGTTCAATTCTGGCTTTACTGGCAGAGGGATACAGTGAGCGTCAGGTTGCTTCCATCCTTAAAATTTCAAAGACCGCGGTTCATAAGAACAAGGTCAAGCAGCAGACATTGGGGACAACAAAGCTACAGACCGGCAGAGGGCGAAAACCACTCTCTACTGACCGGGATGACCACCAACTCATTCGAATGTCACTCAACAACTGTAGGATGACATCAAGTGACCTACAAAAAGAATGGCAAACGGCAGCTGGGGTGAAGTGCACAGCGAGGACGGTTCGAAACAGGCTCCTAGGGGCAGGGCTGAAGTCGTGCAAAGCTAGAAAAAAGCCCTTCATCAATGAGAAGCAAAGAAGAGCCAGGCTGAGGTTTGCAAAATACCATAAGGATTGGACCGTAGAGGACTGGAGTAAGGTCATCTTCTCTGATGAGTCCAATTTTCAGCTTTGCCCAACACCTGGTCGTCTAATGGTTAGACGGAGACCTGGAGAGGCCTACAAGCCACAGTGTCTCGCACCCATTGTGAAATTTGGTGGAGGATCGGTGATGATCTGGGGGTGCTTCAGCAAGGCTGGAATCGGCAGATTTGTCTTTGTGAAGGACGCATGAATCAAACCACGTACAAGGTTGTCCTGGAAAAAAACGTGCTTCCTTTTGCTCTGACATTGTTCCCCAACTCTGAGGATTGTTTTTTCCAGCAGGACAATGTGCCATGCCACACAGCCAGGTCAATGAAGGTGTGGATGGAGGACCACCAAATCAAGACCCTGTCATGGCCAGCCCAATCTCCAGACCTGAACCCCATTGAAAACTTCTGGAATGTGATCAAGAGGAAGATGGATGGTCACAAGCCATCAAACAAAGCCGAGCTGCTTGAATTTTTGCGCCAGGAGTGGCATAAAGTCACCCAACATCAATGTGAAAGACTGGTGGAGAGCATGCCAAGACGCATGAAAGCTGTGATTGAAAATCAGGGTTATTCCACCAAATATTGATTTCTGAACTCTTCCTAAGTTAAAACATTACTATTGTATTGTTTAAAAATGAACATGAACTTATTTTCTTTGCATTATTCGAGGTCTGACAACACTGCATATTTTTTGTTATTTTGACCAGTTGTCATTTTCTGCAAATAAATGCTCTAAATGACAATATCTTTATTTGGAATTTGGGAGAAATGTTGTCAGTAGTTTATAGAATAAAACTAAATTAGTCATCAGCCTATAGTCATCATGCAGCCCATATATATTTAGATTTCTAAGACATTCTAAGGTTTGTATCATTCACAACTAAAGTTGCCAAGTAACTCCAAATCTAGCGTATAGGACCTGTTTCAAATGATCACTTTTGCGCTCAACATAGCCAATGGGAAAAATATCCTTGCTATTTTATTAAGTTCAGTTATATTCTTCTTACTATAAAATCATATAATATATAATAATGGCATGGGATTTATAAGCATATCTTGTCAGCTAAATGAACAAGCCTACAGCCTATGGCATGGAGCATAACCAGATAACATACAGTAGGCCAACTCATATTCTGTTATTCTAAAATACATTTTATTCATATCATGATGTTTCTTTAGACCTGACTAAAATAAATAATGGATTTATTGTGATGGTGTATATTAAATTGATTTATTAGACTTTTTAAATGTAGATGTTCCAAAGGCACACATCAGCAGGTTGAATGCAGCTTGTATGCTTGGAGGCCTGGAGAGGCTAAACTTGTTTATGTTAATTAACAGTCAATTACCGTTAGACTGGCAGGCTTTTATATGACAATAAAGGCTGACAAAATGTCATTACCACCACAGCCCTAGCCACAGCTCCATACTACTTGTGGGGGGGGGGGTTCCATGGGTGGCTTTTTACAATTTCTTACCATGTCTTACTCATTGTTAGAAAAAAGTTAGATGTTAGGTACTATATCAGCGGTTCCCAAACTAGGGGTCGTGACCCCATGTTGGGTTGCCTGATATGGAAATAGGGTCGCAGGAGAATTTCCAAAATCCTGAGGGGAACAAAAATATATACAAATAAATATGTATATTATAATATTGTCTTTGTGTCTCAATCATTGTAATGTGGTTAACCTTAAAAATCTAAATAAATTATTCTAATCTAAAAGATAAAATTCAACCAGTGAGCGCCCTTAGATCATGGGAAAGGGCCGCACTTGACCGTTGCACTTGAATCATTCCCACGTGAGGCCCACTATGCTATGAAACCACACACTATTGCAGAGACTTTGATATTACCGGCTGCAATTGATATGGTGAAAACAATGTGTGGGGAGGCAGAGGCACAGAAATTTACATCAATACCTTTGTCAGATAACACTGTTGAACTAAGAATTTATGCTATTGCTAGCAATCAAGAGGAAACTCTGACTGAACGACTCAAAAATTCCCCAGCGTATGCTCTCCAAATGGACGTTAGCTGTGAGGGCCGAGATGCCCATGCATTGACTTTTGTTCGCTATACATGTCGGGGGATGCTATTCACGAGGGCATATTGTTCTGTCTCACGATTCCGGAGCATGAAACGGCATATGGGATGTTCACTGTGCTGTGTGGCTATATTGACGATAAACTGATTCTTTATGGGATCGAATGGTGGGCCTTTGCACAGATGGGGCTCCATCTATCACGGGACGGCGGGCAGGCTGATTGAGCTGTCATGTGACCGGATGCTGCAGACAACCCATTCACGGGTCACTACGGAGGAGTTTTGGTTCCTTACCCAAAGGGAATACCCTGCCATCTTCCTCTGAGCATTACTGCCGCGTTCAAAACAACTGGGAACTCTGAAACTCCGGCTTCAGTGCATTCAAGACAACAGGGAACTCTGAAAGAAATTAGCTCCGACTGGGAAAAATAGTTTTGAACGGTCATCCAACTCAGAATTCCAACTTTCTAGAGCTTTTTTTCACATGGGTGGGGTCGTGAGAATTTTCAGATATCAAAATGAGGTCGTTGGCCAAAGAAGTTTGGGAACCCCTGTATTGAATATTATATGAATTCAAAAATTGCCAATTTGGGTGCAGAAACGATTTCAGAACTATGTTATATGGTGGGTGTCATGGCTTGCTGAAATGACACGTAACGACCCTACTCATAGAATTTCTTCTGAGAATGTACTTTCTTCTGGTTATGCGATTTTGGCACTCAAAGTGATGCACGTACTCAGGAATGACATCGGTGAGATACGAGTTAAGGCCTGTCTTGCCTCCAGGTCTCATCGGTTCAGTATGGGATATAATACACTATATTACACAACTTAAAGATATTCTCTGGTACTTTTGTATACTTTTTTAGCCAGAAGTTCTGAAAGTAGCACCCACGAGCCAAAAATGGTCCCCGAAAGTTGCGTACCACCTCACAAATGTGCAGATATGTGCACCACATCATTCTCTCTCTCTGGCTCTACTGTGTGCGCATCTTGCTAGCTGTCACTCAAATAGTGAGGGGCAGGAGCTCATTGGCTGAAACTCGAATTGCTAGGGAGCTGGCCCACATGGGGGTAAATGTAGGGAAAATGACTTCCAGAAAAGTAACTTTCAAACTAGGGATTTCGTGTCTAATTGAGGTAAGAAAGTAATTCTGCTCCTAGATTAGGCATGTATGAACTACACATTGACACATCCAGCCCAAAGCGGGAGGTTTAAAAAATACTTACTAGTCGCCAAAGTACCGGAGCATGTCTTTAACTGCCAAAAAACCTCCACTTACGTAATGGGTAATGCAATGTATTGAGTTTTATTAGGCATGTGGAGACATGAAATATTTTATTTTTAGGTCTCAATCCACCACCTGACCTGTGAACATGTTGTACATTAAACATCTGGTCATCTATGTCCCTGGCATCTTTGTGTGTGTTCTATGTCTGTAGCATCCTAGAAGGGACCCAACAGAATCTTTGTGAAGTGTTCATGTTTCACAGTCTTTTTAACAAATGGTGGGTTGTGGCCATTCCCTCTTGGGCTTGTGATAAAAAAATGGTGTTGTAGTTAGAACATGATGTTGTCTCTTTGATGGGCCACAACTCCTACAGTGCCTTCAGAAATTATTCACACCCCTTGACGTTTTCCACATTTTGTTGTGTTACAGCCTTAATTTAAATTGATATTTTGTGTCATTGGCCTACACACAATACCCCATAATGTCAAAGTGGAATTATGTTTTTAGAAATGTTTACAAATTAATTAAAAATGAAAAGCTTAAATATATTGAGTCAACATGTATTCATTGTTATGGCAAGCCTAAAGTTCAGGAATAAACATTTGCTTACAAAGTCAAATAATAAGTTGCATGGACTCACTGTGTTTAACATGATTTTTGAATGGCTACCTCATCTCTGTACCCCACACATACAATGATCTGTAAGGTCCCTCAGTAGAGCAGTGAAATTCAAACACAGATTCAACCACAAAGACCAGGGAGGTTTTCCAATGCCTCTCAAAGAAGGGCACCTATTGGTAGATGGTAAAAAAAAAGGCAGACGTTGAATATCCCTTTGAGCATGGTGAAGTTATTTATTGCACTTTGGATGGTGTATCAATACACCCAGTCGCTAAAAAGATACAGGCGTCCTTCCTAACTCAGTTGCCGGAGAGGAAGGAAGCTGCTCAGGGATTTGAAGTTTGTGGAAATGTGAAATTAATGTAGGAGAATATAATGCATTAGATCTGGTAAAAGATAATGCAAACAAAAAAACATGTTGTTTTTTTGTTTTTTGTTCCATCATCAAGAGAAAGGCCACAATATAATATTGCAGTTTAGGCACAATTTAGATTTTGGCCACTAGATGGCAGCAGTGTGTGTGCAAAGTTTCAGATTGATCCAGTGAAGCATTGCAATTCTGGACTATTTTGTATCAAGTCTGCCCAAATGTGCCGAATTGGTCAATTGATACATTTTCAAGTACATAACTATAGAGAACATACACAAATTATATGGTAATATAAAATGTAAGTTTACACACTCCCAGGAATGTCATACATGATGGATCGTTAGCTTATACACTAACTTTCACACATCTAGATGGCCGGGCGGGGTCGGTGTGGAGCCAGAGACAGCAAGGGTTCAAACTGTAGAACCCAGTTCCTACATTTGAATATAAAAATTTATTTTATCAAACAAAGCTATGCTACATTTTATCTCTGGGACCCTCAGGATGACAAATCAGAGCAAGATTACAGAATGTAAGTACATTATTTACCTTCAGAGGTGAATGTATCAGACCAGTTGCTGTGATACGTTTTTTGTTGTTGTGCACACTCCTCAAACAATAGCATGGTATTGTTTCACTGTAATAGCTACTGTAAATTGGACAGTGCAGTTGGATTAACAAGAATTTAAGCTTTCTGCCCATATAAGACATGTCTATGTCCTGGAAAGTTTGCTGTTACTTACAACAGTCATGCTAATCACATTAGCGCACGTTAGCTCAACCGTCCCGTATAGGTTAAAAGAAGGAATCCTGTACAGAAAGTATTCAAAGACATGCATCCTGTTTACAACAAGGCACTAAAGTTATACTGCAAAGAATGTGGCAAAGCAATTAACTTTTTGTCCAGAGTACAAAGTATTATGTTTGGGGAAAATACAATACAACACATTACTGATTACCATTCTCCATATTTTCAAGCATAGTGGTGGCTATATGTTATGGTAATGCTTGTAATTGTTAAGGACTGGGGAGTCTTTCAGAATAAAAAATAAACAGAATGGAGCTAAGCACAGGCAAAATCCTAGAGGAAAACCTGGTACAGTCTGCTTTCCACCAGACACTGGGAGATGAATTCACCTTTCAGCAGGCCAATAACCTAAAACAGAAGGCCAAATCTACACTGGAGTTGCTTACCAAGAAGACCGTGAATGTTCCTGAGTGGGCAAATTACAGTTTTGACTTAAATCTGCTTGAAAATCTATGGCAAGACTTAAAAATGGTTTTGTAGCAAGACAGAGCTTGAAGAATTTTGAAAATAATGGGCAAATATTGGACAATCCTGGTGTGCAAAACTCTTAGAGACTTACCCAGAAAGACTCAAAACTGTAATCGCTGCCAAAGGTGATTCTTATGTAAATGTAATACCTATGTAAATGAGATATTTCTGTATTTCATTTTCAATAAATGATCCAACATTTCTAAACATGTTTTCACTTAGTCATTGTGTGTAGATGGGTGAGAAACATATATTTAATCCATTTCGAATTCAGGCTGTAACACAACAAAATGTGGAGTAAGTCTAGGGGTATGAATACTTTCTGAAGGCATTGTACAAGATATTTGAAATGGGTTTAGGTTGGTCATAACAAAAAGTTAGGGAATCAAAACCATTGATGTAGGGCACTACTACTGCAGTGTTGCAATGGAGTGAGTGTGTGTTAGCACTCGCTGCTCCCACCCTGCTGAACTAGATAAGGATGACAAGACCAGGCCTTAGTGTAGTGGGCCAACATAAACACTGTAACATCATCCAGGTGGCAACGGCACTGTACCAACCAATGATTTCACCAAACATACCAACAGGGTAGCAGAATCAGGCAAGAGCAAGTGTGTGTGTGTGTGTGTGAGGTTGAGAGGTGGGGTCTTCACTGGGAGAACATTTACTGAAGCGTTGCACTTGCACAAACAGGAGAGAGACAGTTTTATCTCACATACAGGAGAACTCCCATCTGTCAAGTGTTATTTCATTCGGGTCTTGACTTGATGCAACATGCTGTGTTTGCTTACTTAGAAAATACACTTATCTAGAGTGGTTTATGCAATTCAAATTAGTCAGGAAGGCATTTGTTCAGCAAGGCATTTAGTTTGTGAACTTTGGGATTGTGGGCAGGGCCCTGTGGTTGTTGGACAGATACTCAGAATTCTGAACTTGAGGCATTTGTGTGTGTGTGCTGCCTATTAATAGGGAGCAGGCTGATGTCATTGTTTCCTTTCCTTACAATCCATCTCCTCCAACTGACACCTGAGTAGTTGAGGTTGTCCCCCTCCATACCCCCCTACCCTCCTACCCCTTCAGTTGTGTCAGCGGTAAAACGCCAACATCGGCTAGCCAGCCCTGAGAAGAGGCTTTTCTTCCATTGTGCTGGTGTGTGCAGCAAGCCCTGGACCCATGAATAACCAACCTGGCACGTAGCGACTCCCCTTCTGCAACCTCTCTGTGTGGAGAGTCCTCTTCAGAGTGTAAACACCTTGCAAACACCTGGTGATTCAGAGGAGAAGATTACTGGCAGTTCAGACCGGTCCAAGGTATCGTAGGCCCATCTGGCTGCAGTAGTAATTATATTAATGCCCAGCTAACAACAAATGTTCCCACAACTTTAGAGAATGTTCCCTTAAGAGCGTCATTAGGTCATTAACTAACGTTTTCATAGGAATGTTCCCATGATGTGCAAGGAATGTTTCCAAGAGACCATTCTCTTAATGTCAAATGGAACTTACCCAGAACGGGGTTACCATGTTCTCAGAACACAAGATATTAATGTTCTAGACACGTTAAATGAGAACGTTGCAAGAACATTTGTGGCCAAAGAAAAACTCATTACACATCACGTCTTCTTGCCGAGCCACTGATTGGTGAACCACTGATCCAGTCATAGCTCTTTGTCTGTTGGCAAAGGATACTTACACACAGTGCTTTTAACATAGTGTTTTCAACTTACATATTTTACATACATGATTACGTTGTGCATGTTCATTTATACAGTAATTATTATTCAACATGTCCTCACCTGGGATTTGAACTCACTACCTCTTAGTTCACGGTACTCTGATCTTCCTACTACGCCACCATGTCCGTGTCAGGTATCAGTTAATCTGACTATTCTCATCATTGATATTATTGATTTATTTCAGCAATTGAAGGGCTTTCTGTAGAGTTGTCTAATGTTGGTGGGGCATATTAACCTGTTTTAATGATACTCCTGAATCATTATGATCAATAAAACAATTTATTGAGTGTACTTTTAACAGAGCAGAGATTTACTTCAAAGTGCATTCACCATATTGCTTACATCTATCAAGTTGTTTCAGATCTGCAAAAGTATCTACAGAGGAGGGTTTATGGTTTATTCTGTACAGGGCCTAACTATATGGCTCAATAAGCACATGCTGTAAAGATATCCCTTATTGGGACAGTGGTTAGGGCATTTGTCATTGGTGCTGGTGGCCTGGGTTCGAGATCCGCTAAGGGAGTTGCCCTACTCTCACTTCCTTAGCAATATACACTGAGTGTACACATCATTAGGAACACCTTCCTAATATTGAGTTGCACCCCCTTTTGCCCTCAGAACAGCCTCAATTTGTCGGGGTATGGACTCTACAAGGTGTCAAGCGTTCAACAGGGATGCTGGCCCATGTTGACTACAATGCTTCCCACACTTGTGTCAAGTTGGCTGGATGTCCTTTGGGTGGTGGACCATTCCTGACACACAACGGGAAACAGTTGAGCGTGAAAAACCCAGCAATGTTGCAGTTCTTGACACACTCAAACCGGTGGACCTGGCACCTACTACCATACCATGTTCAAAGGCACTTCAATATTTTGTCTTGCCCATTCACCCGCTGAATGCCACATATACACAATCCATGTCTTAATTGTCTTGAGGCTTAAAAATCCTTCTTTAACCTGTTTACTCCCCTTCATCTACACTGATTTAAAGTGGATTTAACAGTTGACCTCAAAAAGGAAAAAATAAAAGACAAGGACACAGGAATGTTTTAGCAACGTTCTCATGAAGCGTGTCTAGAACGTCAATATCTTATATTCTGAGAACATGGCAACCATGTTCTGTGTATGTTTGATGTGACGTTGATGGAATATTCTCCTAACTCTCAGAAAACTGGACACATTAATGTTCTTTAAGCGTCCCATAAAACGCATCTAGAACATTAATGTTGTATATTCTGAGAACATTGTAACCACTTTCTGTTTGACATTAAGGGAATGTTCTCCTAAGTAACACCAAAACATGCAAAAAAAAGTTCTCAGAAGGTTTTTACTAACATAGGTAGAATGTTCCCCTTACTAATGGATAACTGGACACTCAAACATTAGGAGAACATTATGGGTAATGTTACAAAAATGTTCTCTCTCCTTAGAATTGTTAGCTGGGTGCCCAGTCACATGGTTTAGGCCTGGGTTCTCCCTCTACCAAAGCTGTCCTCAGCACCACCTTCGGCTAATCGTTTCACTATTCCTGACTAAATCGATCACATTAGTTTTCCAGGAGTTTTGAAGGAGTTTTCCGGCTAGAGGTCAGTTTACTAGCTAGTAGCCTGTTGGCTAGGTATCACAGAGCTCTTCCTGTTGACGAGGAGATGGTGTTTTTAGCTGTGTCCTAGAGCTCCTGCCTTTGTCTATGCCAGCAAATCCTCTCAGATGAGTTTAATGACTTGAGTGCGTGTGTGTTTGAGAAAAGAGGAGTCTACCTCACCATAACATAGGCCTAATACATACTCCTCAACTCTTTCTAAAGTTCTCCCTTCCTAACCCCCATATCCACCCCGCTCCATATATGACACAAGTGTGGAGTGACTAACAGTAACAATGTGTGGGACAGATGGGAATGGGAGTGAGTGAGAGGCGGCAGTGGCCAGTCTTAAAGGAGGGAGATGGGCAGGTCCCACCCCTGAGGTTAATGGGATTTAGGCAGAGCTGTGTGTGTCAGCCTCCCCATCCATGCTTGGTCCACGTGAGGAGCTCCCTGGCAGCGCTGCCTTGGAGTCAGTTGACTTGTTGGGTGGCATGCAGCCTACTAGCTAAGGAGATCAAGACATCCATTCTGAATTTTTGGCAAAGAATCCAATTTCTTTAAATCTTTTTTTGGTGTGCAATTGAACAAGTAGCTTTGCTGGTCCCAGAGAAGGGAAGAAAGAAAGCCATTCTCTGAGGTCTTGGAGAGCAGGTTTCTGTTGGACAGCGGTATAAGATCCTGGATGAGGACCTTATTTTCCCCCACTGAAGTGGAAACCTGTTGCTCTGCAGCTGAGAACTAGGACAGACACATTGTTTGGTTGCCTTCTTAGAATTGAATTGATTAAATAAGGATGGATTTCATGCCCGGGGAAGAATTGATGCTGAGAAAAGAGGTAGTCAAACATCTGAAATCCTCTGGATTCGTAACACTTCTGGCTAAACAGTGTCCCGTTTATTTGTGCGTACGTTTGAGTCTGTGAGTTTGAATATGTGTGAGAAATTAGGAGGTTTGATTGTGTGAGGGAGAGAGAGAGGGGAGTTTGATTTTGTGAGCGTGTGAGAGAGAATGAGGGAGGCAGAAGAACACAAGCCTCTGCCTCAGGCTGCGGGTGGAGACAGTGCGCAGCAGCAAGTCTTCTTAGGCAGGAGCACTCTGACTTGGCTTTTCTTCAGTGCTCTACTCAGTGCCACTACAGAGCAGCAGGCAGCCGCCTACCTACATCTCACAGATGAGACCGGACTAAGTAACTGTCAGTCTGTTACCCAGGGGTTGGGTCAGGCCCTGAAGCTATCTCTCTCTTTACATTACTTTACTCCAACTCTGTTTCTTGGATCTAAAGACGAGGGCTGCAGAGCAGACAGGGGAGAGGCTAGAATTCTCTCTGGCCGGTCAACAGAATGCATCTGGTGGTGGAGTCCCCTCAGGAGGCTGTACTGAAGATGCTGCCCTATTTTGTTGAGAACGCTGTGCTGACCCAGAGTGAGATATGCTGCATGTGAGTTTAGCAGAGTGCTTCTGTGTAGAGTGGGTGGGGATTTCTGAACCGGTCCCTCATAGATGTAGTGTGTGATCTACAAGAATAGAAATGCTATAAGATTATTTAAGTGTGTGCCTGTGTGGTTCTAAGACAGGAGTGCACCCAGTGCTTCTTAGTTGTGTAGAATGTATGGATGTGTACGACAGATAACTCAGTGGTGTACAAATGCATTAGGAAGGCTACTGGGATGTTATTGTGTACTTACACAATCTGTCCTGCTAACTTGTCCGTCCATCTTAAATGTTACACTTCCCTCTATATTTGGACACAATGACTGCTACATCAAGCTTGTGAAATGTGGATATTTTTGCAGCTTGTTTTGGTTGTGTTTCGGATTATGTTTTGCCCAATAGGAAGTGAATGGTGAATAATGTGTTGTGTAATTTGAGTCACGTTTATTCTAAGTAAGAATAGAATATCTTTCTGAACACTTCTACAGTAATTATGGATAATCATGAATTAATTGTGAATGATGATGAGTGTGAAGGTTGAAGAGGGACAAAGATCATACCCCCCCAAAACATGCTAACCTCCTCTTTGTAATGGTGAGAGGTTAGCATGTTTTTTTGTAGCCTCTGTAACTTTCTCAATCATCATTATTCAAGATGTGTTCATGATTTTTCTTTAATCATGCCATTACATTATCAGGATTAATGTAGAAAATTACTCCAGTCATTATTCACCATCCAGTTCCTATTGGGCAAAACATAACCCAAAACAAACTGCAAATGGATCCAACGAGTTTGTAGAGTCAGAAGCTTGATGTAGTCATTGCGTGCAAGGAATATGGGACCAAATACTACACTTTTTACTACTTGAATACCCTTAAAGTGAATACATTTGTCCAAATACTTATGACTTCAAATGGGGGGACTAGATATATAAAGTGTTTTAATTTCTAAATGGTAAAACATATATGTATGAAAATACCATCAAATAAAAGGTGACATTCTGTACTGTCGCCTCATATGAAACATTTAATCTCAAATCCAAAATGCTGGAGTATAGAGACAAATGTAAAACATTTGCTTCACTGTCCAAATACACACAGAGGCGTGTCTATATAGCCTAGCTACTGGCTTGAAACTTCCATAGATCAACTGTAGAGCAATCATGGGATCAAGTTAATGCGCATAACAAGCCTGATACTAAAAGTAGTCATACACTTGCCGATTGTATGAATTCTGCTCATTCAGAGTGAAGAGCCTGTCTTCTTTTCTCTCCCTGAAGAATAGGTAGGCCTACTCTATAATCATAAGGGATCATTGAGGCTATTTGGCATGCCTCTCTGTTGTTGTCTTTGTGTGCCGTGATAGCAGATATATTTTTAGCCCTGGTGTTAGTGGAGAGGCTGATAGCAGGGTGGGTGCCGGAGGACTGGAGACACCAGAGTAGAGCAGAACAGAAGCTAGTTAATTAGACTGTCTTAGTATGGATCATGGTGGAGGGCTGGTGATTTACATGGCAGGAAAGGAGAGGACGGTTCACGTTCAACACATCCTCCGGTTGGTTTCTCACTGTGGTTTACGCATGCAGCATATTTCAATGGATCATACAGCATTGCGTGTACTATGTGTAGATTCCAACAAAATAGAATGAAACTTTCATTTTTTTCTAGTAAGAGAGAAATACTGTATGTTTACAATTCTATAATAGATTGATATCCTGCCGAGATATCACAGGGAATGCTGAAGGCAGCTCAAAGTGGTAAGCTAGATGAAGGAGGTAGAATTGGAAAAGGTGTTTGATGAGGATTATCTCTAGTGGCTTTCCCACACTGTAACTGCACACACAGTGACATGATGTTTGAAGGAGGTGCTCCATTTCCTCCTATAGACTTAGCAAGCTGCAGTTCTACCTCATATTCATCATTCCCTGACAGGAGTCTCCACACAGCCCCATACATTTAAAAACAGGGGAAAGGAGGAGAGAAACACAAGGCCAAAGTGAAACAAAGGCTCTTGTGATTAGCAGCCGGCCACCCCCATGGGCCTGTCACTATGGAACTCTGTCTCTGTGGTCGGGGGGCAGGAATTTTAGTGTGACTGCGGCACAAAGCAGAGCCTGTTATTTCAGTGTTATTGTATGCTTGGGCCAGGCCTCTTCCTCCTCTGGCCTGGACACAGGAAGTCCAGTCAGGGACAGACAATGAAGGAAGGGGGTGGTGGGCTAACTCAGGGATGGTTCTTGACCCTCACAGGGCTTAAATATGTGACCCCAGAATGTTTAGACTAACCCCCTTTTCAACCAGACTTTTGTCATCAGCGCAACCTATGGCATTTATTGTCTCACCTGAAATACTGGTTTAGACATTTAACAATACATAGGCTTTGGTGTTGTCTAGTTTTCCTGTTAGGTGTTGGTTTTGTTCCTGTCTCTCATCACACCTGTACTTTCCAATGACATGCTGGTTTGCTAGACTGCACAAACAGGGTACATTGGGTATGTGTTCCGCCCTTCTGTCAGGTGGATTTATGAGCCTGGCGAGAGACTCATTCTGAAAGCACAGTGTAAGCGATTAATTGGAGCTAGCATGGAGAACAGCTTCAGCCCTACTTTGTCTTTCACCATCACCATGCTATATTAATTGTCACCTGCAGATTGCTCAGGAAGTCAATGAGAGGTTTGCCATATAGCCTAGACAGGTGAGACGTATAAATGCTGTGTGTAGCTCCACGGAATGCGTTACAAAATACTGCAGCTAATTATTCAAGATGTTTTGCATTTAGCTGGGCCAGCAGAGACCTGACAGATCCCATCAGAATGCAGCAGCTCATGCAAGGGAAAAAGGACAGATAAGCGTTCATGATCAAAGCTTGATTCATAGCTGCTGTAGGTTGAGGCTCCAGCTCCCTCTCAAACCTGGCTTACTGCTGGACCTTTCCTATTGGGTTTAGTGGCAGAAATAGTGGCAGCCAACACCCAAGATGTATCCTCATCTCAGTGCCTGTCTGGGCCTCCTGACCTGAAGCCCTAGATTAAACACTGTCTGGTCCCAGTATTTGATCCCCTGCTGATTTTGTACATTTGCCCACTGACAAAGAAATGATCAGTCTATAATTTTAATGGTAGGTTTATTTGAACAGTGAGAGACAGAATAACAACAAAAAAATCCAGAAAAACGCATGTCAAAAATGTTATTAATTAATTTGCATTTTAATGAGGGAAATAAGTATTTGACCCCCTCTCAATCAGAAATATTTCTGGCTCCCAGGTGTCTTTTATACAGGTAACGAGCTGAGATTAGGAGCACACTCTTAAAGGGAGTGCTCCTAATCTCAGTTTGTTACCTGTATAAAAGACACCTGTCCACAGAAGCAATCAATCAATCAGATTCCAAACTCTCCACCATGGCCAAGACCAAAGAGCTCTCCAAGGATGTCAGGGACAAGATTGTAGACCTACACAAGGCTGGAATGGGCTACAAGACCATCACCAAGCAGCTTGGTGAGAAGGTGACAACAGTTGGTGCGATTATTTGCAAATGGAAGAAACACAAAAGAACTGTCAATCTCCCTCAGCCTGGGGCTCCATGCAAGATCTCACCTCGTGGAGTTGCAATGATCATGAGAACGGTGAGGAATCAGCCCAGAACTACACGGGAGGATCTTGTCAATGATGTCAAGGCAGCTGGGACCATAGTCACCAAGAAAACAATTGGTAACACACTACGCCGTGAAGGACTGAAATCCTGCAGCGCCCGCAAGGTCCCCCTGCTCAAGAAAGCACATATATAGGCCCGTCTGAAGTTTGCCAATGAACATCTGAATGATTCAGAGGAGAACTGGGTGAAAGTGTTGTGGTCAGATGAGACCAAAATCGAGCTCTTTGGCATCAACTCAACTCGCCGTGTTTGGAGGAGGAGGAATGCTGCCTATGACCCCAAGAACACCATCCCCACCGTCAAACATGGAGGTGGAAACATTATGCTTTGGGGGTGTTTTTCTTCTAAGGGGACAGGACAACTTCACCGCATCAAAGGGACGATGGACGGGGCCATGTACCGTCAAATCTTGGGTGAGAACCTCCTTCCCTCAGCCAGGGCATTGAAAATGGGTCGTGGATGGGTATTCCAGCATGACAATGACCCAAAACACACAGCCAAGGCAACAAAGGAGTGGCTCAAGAATAAGCACATTAAGGTTCTGGAGTGGCCTAGCCAGTCTCCAGACCTTAATCCCATAGAAAATCTGTGGAGGGAGCTGAAGGTTCGAGTTGCCAAACGTCAGCCTCGAAACCTTAATGACTTGGAGAAGATCTGCAAAGAGGAGTGGGACAAAATCCCTCCTGAGATGTGTGCAAACCTGGTGGCCAACTATAAGAAACGTCTGACCTCTGTGATTGCGAACAAGGGTTTTGCCACCAAGTACTAAGTCATGTTTTGCAGAGGGGTCAAATACTTATTTCCCTCATTAAAATGCAAATCAATTTATAACATTTTTGACATGCGTATTTCTGGATTTTTTTGTTGTTATTCTGTCTCTCAATGTTCAAATAAACCTATCATTAAAATTATATACTGATCATGTCTTTGTCAGTGGGCAAACATACGAAATCAGCAGGGGATCAAATACTTTTTTCCCTCACTGTATGACTTACCTGCTCTCCTTATCTTCACTCCCTCTGTAACATAGGGCTGTAAAAGGTGTAAGGATTCTGTTATAAATTAGAACTGGAACAGTTTGCACAGTGCTGAACTGTGAGTGACCATGTGGCTCAGTCTGCCCAGATTGCTGCTTGATCCAGAGTTTCTAACTGCTCTCTTCATCTGTTGTGCTTTTGCAGCCTGAGCGAGAGCTTCTTCATGGTGAAGGGTGCCGCCCTCTTCCTGCAGCAGGGCAGCAGTCCTCAGGACCAGAAAGCACATCCCCACCACAAACATGCAGGTGAGTACCTACCATACAACCAAAGGACAGGACCCAATGGAAGTTTGGGCTGCCAGGCAAAGTTGGTAAATGGTCCCAAAACTCGAGACAAATTAACTTCATTACTCTGTCCATCTTAGAGACAGTGTTGTAATTGTTGTTGTTTTGTTTGGTTAGCCTATTTGTTGCTTTGTCTGATGAGTCTCTCTACCTGCTGGCCTGGAAAGCACACCAGATGAGTGAGTGCACCCGAGTTGAGGTGGACAGTGTCTGGCTGATTATTAGCATATTCCAGACGTGTCGTGTGTAGCTTAGGCAGATTAGTGGTTAAGTAGGACTACAGTATGTGTGGCTGCTGGTTGTGTTCAGTAGTAGGCCTACATCTGTTCCGTATCAATCAAAACAGGACACTGAGGGTTTGTCATTTGGCAGTAGGGCTGTCCCCGACAAAATAAATCTTCATAGACCGAAAGTCATCTGTTGTTTCGACTAATTGATTGGTCAACATTTTTAAACATGTATTTTTCCATATATATATATATATGTGTTTGAATAAAATCAACTATATGCATTGAGCTTATCTGATGCTTTAAGCTTACGGTTTGATGAAATAAGACAAATGTCTCAAGAGGGCGCCAGAGATTTTAACCTTAACCTGACCCATCTATTCTCCTCCCGCTCCTGCTGGCTTTCGCAGATTCTGCCGTTACTCTCCTGAAGTTGCCGGTAATAGGCTACACGAGGAGTCGGCAACCTTTCTCATGTTGAATGCCAATTTATCTTACCATTTCTACCGATCTGCGTGCCAGTTATGGTTTTCATTTTAAAATTTTCATGAAACAGTTTCATTTAATTTATAAGAACGTTTCATATCTCAAAATCATTGTCATGTGGTTAATCTTTTGTTGCCATTGCCAACTATGTAAAAATAGCCTACATAAAGCCAACAAATAAAAACATTGCAGCCTGCAGGTAGAAAATATCCTGGGGGGAAAAAAAATAATCCTATAAATCACATTGGCTACACATGGCCTGTCTGCAACGAACTTGAAACATTGTACCAACTATTAACTTGGGTCCGGCCGATTGCAACATTGTATAAAGTATTCTGGGGCCTCAGTGTTTCCTGCGCCAGTGAGCTCGGGACAGACACAGCTGTAGGCTATTTGCGCAAGGGATAAGAAGCAGTGCTTGACTTGGGCAGGAGCTCACTGGAGCTGAGTACGAGCACCTCAAAATTTCTACTGCTTGAGCTCCTGTTCCTCTTATAGAATATTAGCTCAAACGTATTGTGGAGCTCCTGCACCTAACTATAGTACCAGTTTCAGTCCAAGTCAAGCACTGATAAGAAGGAATCAGGTAGGCCTATTTTATGACGTTTCCACTGGATCAGAGCATGACATTTTTCAATTTCACGCTAAGTGGTTATCAAAAGGGAGAGAGCTGGAAAGATTTTTCAAATACATTGAGGAACTATTGTAATTCTCAATGGATGTAAAAACAGACTTTGTTTGTTTGCGGTTTTAGGTGAAGAAAATATTACTTTGAGAAGCTCCACATGTCATTAGTGGTGGTGCGCGTTAAGCCAATCAGAAATACTATCAGATCCCCAAATGGGCACATTTAAATGCCTACATTTGCGCGCAGGCCAGGTAGCCTATAGGCCTACTTCTATGCGTGCGTGTCCTTACTCAACATTGACAGGAGCGCTCCAAACCAAAAGACAATGACACAATGAAATAAACCAAAACTTATTTCTCACAAGTGTAGCATAGGTTGTGCACTCTGCAAACAATGTGTCCACTCAGACAATGATAATGGAAAGACTGGAATAATAATAATACTGAATGCATCAAAAGAGGTTCCAGTGTTTAGCCACCGGTATAATGTAAAGTATGATATTTCAGGTATGATTCTAAGGCAGAGGTTTTAATTGGTTAAAAACAAGATCCTGCAGCTGCTTGGGGAGAGCTTAACATGCACTCTCAATATCACAGAGAACCAAGGATCGTTTTTTTTCTCCCACTGCTGTTCTAGTTTTACTCTGTGAGCCATTATTTTGTTCATTTGATTCCAATTAGTTTCTCATTTTTGGTTCCCTTGTTTAAGTGAATTAAAATGGAATTTGGAATCGTTTGCGTCACCAAGTGAGTTGACTGAACTTGAGGACATTCAGGATTGGCTGCTAGCCCACATTGAGTGATTCAGTTGGTAGGGAGTTACTGCAGGATGCAGTCATGTGTTTCTTATAGAGAAAGTACTGCCTGTGGAAAGTGAATAGGCCAGTTTTTTTTTTTAGGTTGTTTGCTGTAGGACAGAATGTTTTCAAATAGGAATGGATAATCTCCTAAGCCTAGCCTCTGGGTAACGTTTATCCTGTAGCCCACTGCCAGTGAACATTGCGCCTTGTAGTTAGAATACTTAGCGGTGCCCTCAGGTTGTGAGGTGACTGATTTCTGATCCATGAGCTGAGGCCACACTGTGCAGTCCCTTCTGTCTGAGTAACCCCAATCTTGGCTGGCCACTATCTTTTGTCAAAGCTGTAACAGTGGCAGGAGATATGTCATGAAAACACCACCCAGTGAAGAACTTGCAGAACTTCCAAAACAAAAAGAAAGATACCCGAGTGTCAACTGAAGTGGGCCTCAACCAAACCAAATGCAGAGATTAGCATTTGTCTCAGTAGTGAGACTGAGCATCTGAGCTGAGCTGAGGAGAACTCCTATAGCCCCTGGCTGTTAAGGCCCAGAACAGTTGCAGAGTAAAGTACTAACTTACTAATACATGTAAATGAATATACAGTACCAGTCAAAAGTTTGGACACGTACTCATTCAAGGGTTTTTCTTTATTTTGACTATTTTCTACATTGTAGAATAATAGTGAACACATCAAAACTATGAAATAACACATATCGAATCATGTAGTAACCAAATAAGTGTTAAACAAATCAAAATATATTCAAAGTAGCCACCCTTTGCCTTGATGACTGCTTTGCACACTCTTGGCATTCTCTCAACCAGCTTCATGAGGTAGTCACCTGGAATGCATTTCAGTTAACAGGTGTGCCTTGTTAAAAGTGAATTTGTGGAATTTCTTTCCTTCTTAATGCGTTTGAGCCAATCAGTTGTGTTGTGACAAGGTAGGGGTGGTATACAGAAGATAGACCAAGTCCATGTTATGGCAAGAACAGCTCAAATAAGCAAAGCGAAACGACAGTCCATCATTACTTTAAGACATGAAGGTCAGTCAATCCTGAAAATGTCAAGAACTTTGAAAGTGACTACCTCATGAAGCTGGTTGAGAGAATGCCAAGAGTGTGCAAAGCTGTCATCAAGGCAAAGGGTGGCTACTTTGAAGAATATCAAATATATTTTGATTTGTTTAATCGTTTTGATGTCTTCACTATTATTCTACAATGTAGAAAATAGTTTTTAAAAATAAAGAAAAACCCTGGAATGAGTAGGTGTGTCCAAACCTTTGACTGGTACTGTATGTCTGAACGTGTCTTTATGAGGTGTCTACCTATGGATGAGCCATGAAGCAGGGGAACATGCCCAGAGCCAGCATGGCGCCGACAGCTGTAATTAAGGCCAGGTCATCTGATGCATCACTCCATCATTCTCCTTCTTTATAAAATAGCCCTTACATAGCCTGGAGGTGTGTTGGGTCATTGTCCTGTTGAAAAACAGATGATAGTCCCACTAAGCCCAAACCAGATGGGATGGCATATCGCTGTAGAATGCTGTGGAAGCCATGCTGGTTAAGTGTGCCTTGAATTCTAAATAAATCACAGACAGCGTCACCAGCAAAGCACCACCACACCATAACACCTCCTCCTCCATGCTTTACGGTGGGAAATACACATGCGGAGATCATCCGTTCATCCATACCGCGTCTCACAAAGACACGGCGGTTGGAACCAAAAATCTCAAATTTGGACTCCAGACCAAAGGACAGATTTCCACCAGTCTAATGTCCATTGCTCGTGTTTCTTGACCCAAGCAAGTCTCTTCTTCTTATTGGTGTCCATTAGTAGTGGTTCCTTTGCTGCAATTCGACCACGAAGGCCTGATTCACACAGTCTCCTCTGAACAGTTGATGTTGAGATGTGTCTGTTCCTTGAACTCTGTGAAGCATTTATTTGGGCTGCAATTTCTGAGGCTGGTAACTCTAATGAACTTATCCTCTGCAGTAGAGGTAACTCTGGGTCTTCCATTCCTGTGGCGGTCCTCATGAGAGCCAGTTACATCATAGCGCTTGATGATTTTTGCGACTGCACTTTGCGACCCCCACCACCACCTTGTCACAACACAACTGATTGGCTCAAACGCATTAAGAAGGAAAGAAATTCCACAAATTAACTTTTAAGAAGACACACCTGTTAATTGAAATGCATTTCAGGTGACTACCTCATGAAGATGGTTGAGAGAATGCCAAGTGTTTGCAAAGCTGTCATCAAGGCAAAGGGTGGCTATTTAAAGAATCTCAAATATAAAATATATTTTTTATTTGTTTAACACTTTTTTGATTACTACATGATTCCATATGTGTTATTTCATAGTTTTGATGTCTTCACTATTATTCTGCAATGTAGAAAATAGTAAAAATAAAGAAAAAACCTGGAATGAGTAGGTGTGTCCAAACTTTTGACTGGTACTGTATATATTGGTGATTTATAAAGCCAGGCACATTTAACAGTCTATTGATTATAGACCTAATTCAATTGGGGTTTCCTCTTTCCTCAGTTTTCTTAGACAATTAGGCTAAGGTAAGGGCTGTTTCCTCATCTCTGCAGCTGCTGCCTCCGCCACATTGTTCTCTTAACTTTGCTATTATGCACATAGCAACATAGGGAAAGGCACCAATTCTATGGCGCACTGAAGATTATGTTTCAGAACCGCGGACAGCGACCGTATCCAATGTGGGAGAAAGCACATTTGTTATAAAATAATATTAGATTTATTAGTGTTGCACCATTATTTTTACATAATATAACCATATACAATTTCAGTATCACATGTCTTAGAGTGATGGACTGTGCCATCCCCGTTGCCTCCGCAATGGATTAGTCCACTGAGACAGGCGTGAATCAAACAGGTGTCTTGTGCCCCATGAAATCAAAAAATTATTGCGAATGCTCGACTAAAAAATCTTTGTCGACCAACAGCCTATCGAACAAACAATCGACCAGTCGACCAAATGGGGTCAGCCCTAGTTGGCTCTAAGATCTTTTACAACTTTAACTAAGGATGTCTCTGTGCTGTGGTGGGCATGAAAACCAGATTGGAATTTTTCAAGAATCATTTAGCTGTATCAAAACCAATTTCTCCAGAATTTTGCTTAAGAATGGAAGGTTGGCTGAAAATGTCTAAGAGCTGAAGAATCTAGATTACTTTTATTCAGAAGTGGTTTCACCATAGCAGTTTTTAGTGCAGTGGGGAAAATGCCTGAACAGGGAGTGATTAATAATAGCTTGCACTTCTTCAGATATGCAATTAAAACTTTTTTGAAGAAGGTGGTGGGGATACATTTTCCCTTCATTTTTTAGACACTGAGCAAATTTCAGGTTTGCTGAGTGCAAACTTGAGCGTTGTGAAAATTCTGTGCAACTTCCATTGCGCGTTTACTGTGAACACTGAGGCTGTACCCGCTTTAAGTTACAGTTTTAACAGTGGCCATGTAAGCTACTGTGGCTATTTGATCATATTGTTGGCCTACCATAAAAAACAATGGAGAAAATACATCCCATAATATTTTAACATAGCTGTTCTATCATTCAGCCTACAGTAGCAGCCAATGTGTGGTGTTCATTGTAGGCCTACTTTCCATGAGAAGAAGAAATAAAACTTGCAGGGCTTGACATTAACCTGTTTATCAACTTGTCCTTCAGACAAGGAGGTGACTGAAAATGTTGTTGTTGTGTTTGATGCAAGAAACCACTTTACAAAATAAAATGCATTATTATTCCCATACCATTATTACAGAGAATCAGAACATTTTTGCTACCCTCTGCCTATTGGCTACTTCGCTTATTCAAGCCTGTCTCAAAATACAACAATGCCCCTTTAAGACAAACAAATGCTCTTTACCTGACTCGCTTTTCAAAGATGTCTAGAAATGTGTACGTTTTGTGCTCTTGTAGGAAGCAATCACACCCCCATTGCCTGACTACAAATTATCTATAACTGGGCTAATAACTCACTAACTAGCAAAGGACAAAATGTGCACACGTGGCTACATGCAGCTCTCGCTTTGATCTCAAAGCAAGCTTTGATCTCTACTCACGATCACTCATGCTGTAAACAGTTCAAAGTAAATGTCACAGATCCATATGTGGCAATGGTCTATTTGCATATAGGCATACTGCAGCTCTGATTGTTTCTGCCGCACGGGTCTGTGTACAGTAGGGGCTGAGTAGTGCGTGTCAATGCAATAGAATCCTACTCCGATGCGTTCTGCCTACAACAAAATATCTTGCATAGTTCGGTTTGTTTCGGTATGCTGCATTGAAAGTGGCTAATATTGCGTTGATTCGATCACAATTGTCACAGTAAAGGGGAACGTTAACAGGGAAAACTATAGAACAGTGATCACCAAACCTTTTCTAAGTCAAAATGCAAACGTAAGCCTATGCAACATTAACCAATTAAAAATAGTACTTTAGCAATGAGGTTTGTGCAGTAAGCTATAGGTCCAATACATTATCACCGCATACTGGCTTTGCTTGAATTGCCTTGCTAATGCATTGTTGTTCGGGCCATTTTTAAAAATTATATTTCAAAATTTGAGGTAGGCTATATGATAACACCGGTAATAGATCAGTTGTTTTTTTTAGTGATCCAATTTACATTTTAGTCATTTAGCAGACGCTCTTATCCAGAGCGACTTACAATTAGTGAGTGCATACATTTTTCATACTGGCCCCCCGTGGGTTGTTGTATTTCTTGTGAAGCACAGCTGAGTGACCATACATTTTAAATAATTTGCTTTTTATTTTTATTTTACTGGGCTGATGGTGCCTGCATCTGATGTTCAGTCTCAGCGGAGGGATAGAGCAGCAGACTGACAGACCGCCTCTCAACATCCCTCCGCTCGCCCTTTCCTCCACTGACACTGACCAAAAAGGTACACCGTCTTCCAGCTGATGGTGAAACTCGAGTCGCACCGCATAATTTCTGCCTCCTATGAACAGAGAAAGTGAACTATTCCTCAATATTAAAAAAGACCCAAGCTGCTAATAATAACAACAACGCAAGCCTACACTTTCCTACTCATTCATTACTGCTGCAGTGCTTGTTGTAGCGCTGAGTGGAACGCATTTTATGGCTTATAAAAGTGTTGAATACAAAGTGTTGAAAGTGCTGAGGAAGGACTTAAACATGAACTCACTCAAAAAAACAGCATCTCTTTGCTGTATTCGTTGACAGTCTCTCTCTAGTCATGGTTTTAAACGTTTTGAAATCTCACAGTTTCAACTTTGCTGTAGCTTTATTTTACGCCTGCTACGTTACTGCAGACGCAGTCATCTGAGTCATATGATTGGTCAGCGGTAAGTTATAGTGCACTTGATTTGCTCTCTGGGCCCGCCGGGACACATTAAATTGTTCAAAATGGCAACAGTTCGTCTACCCGGCGCGCAGGGCAGCTGTATCGGGTGCACCTAAATGAAGATAAGGCTTTATCGTTGGGTTTCTTATAGGCGTTTTTGGCGATCGACTAGGAATGCCTTGGAGATCGACCAGTCGTTCGCGATCGACCGGTTGGTGACCACTGCTCTAGAACGTTGAGTGAAGTTCAATCTCGTGCTTCTCTCTGTGGGCTGATATTTATGCGTGGTAGTCCCGGCGGAGCTGCGCGGCAGTCTCGGGGCTACTGCTCGCGTTTAGAGGGAACATTGGTAGTAGGCTATTCTGAATGATTTCATTTATTTCTGAACAGACCGCAGTAACTATAACTTTGGCAAATGTATTTCAATTTATCAGGCCTGCTGCAGCTCCTCCAGAATCGTTTGCATGGGTCTGTAAGAAAATAAATTATGAAGTGCAATGCTGGAGAGATGAGAGTTGCAGGCTCATGTCTATCAGAGCAGAGATCGGGAGAGAGGTCATAGAAAGTGAATCTCATTATAGTTCTGTGAGAGATAGGAGGGGGGGCAACTCGAATGAACTTTGACTGCGTTTATTAGAAAAGTGACAATTATTTTTCATGCCACGAGAGGTACCGGATCCGGCCAAATTGGTTCCGGAACGAAACAGTCCATGTGCTGTATCCTGTTGTGGCAGGTTCCGGCTCAAATTAAGCACTGGAAAGCTGTTTTGACTTTGCGGCTGTGTTATCTAGTGGACATATTTTCACTCTGTCAATGAAAGGCGCTGCATGGTCAATCTCATGGCCTCTGCAGAAGGCAGGGCATTCAAACTTCTTGCGCTTGGCGGAGCAGTGCAGAGCTGTTGTCAAGGAAATTAGTTTGTGTTTATACAAGACCTCCCGCCCTCACCTACCGTCAAACGATCATGTCAATGTGGAGCGATATGTAGCCCTCCGCATTGTTAAACAATTTATGAGGCGCATGGCGATGCGGTGTGGAGCTAAATTTGGCCTCTGCGTGCCTCCAGAGGCTCTGCAATTGGGTCAAACCATCCATATGGCCACATTTTCGGATCAAGCATAAATTGGCTCTTAGGTTAGTATTGTGGAGTAACTACAATGTTGTTGATTCATCCTCAGTTTTCTCCTATAATAATAATAATATGCCATTTAGCAGACACTTTTATCCAAAGCGACTTACAGTCATGTGTGCATACATTTTTACATATGGGTGGTCCCGGGGATCGAACCCACTACCCTGGCGTTACAAGCGCCATGCTCTACCAATTGAGCTACAGAGGACCACCTATCACAGCCATTAAACTCTGTAGCTGTTTTAAAGTCACCATTGGCCTCATGGTTGAAATCCCAGAGTGGTTTCCTTCCTCTCCGGCAACTGAGTTAGGAAGGACGCCTATATCTTTGTAGTGAGTGGGTGTATTGATTCACCATCCAAAGTGTAATTAATAACTTCACCATGCTCAAAGGGATATTCAATGTCAGCTTTATTTAAAAAATTGTACCCATCTACAAATAGGTGCCCTTCTTTGTGGTTGAATCAGTGTTTGAAATTCACTGCTTGGCTGAGGGACCTTACAACTAATTGTATGTGTAGGGTACCGAGATGAGGTAGTCATTCAAAAATCATGTTAAACAGAGTGAGTCCATGCAACCTATGATGTGACTTGTTAAGCAAATGTTTACTCAAAGGTGTTGAATACTTATTGACTCAAGACATTTCAGCTTTTCATTTTTTATTAATTAGTAAACATTTCTAAAAACATAATTCCACTTTGACATTATGGGGTATTGTGTGTAGGCCAGTGACAATTTTTTAAAATCAATTTTACATTCAGGCTGTAACGCAACAAAATGTGGAAAAAGTCAAGGGGTGTGAATACTTCATGAAGGCACTGTATGTGGGTTGTTGATAAACTTACAGAAGTTTTGATATTAGTTGGCAGGGGTCTTTACGTCAACATTATTGTGTTTTGATATATTTCACTCACTCACTCAACAATGGAGTATATTGAGTTCTCTTTTATGTTCTCACTCAACATCCATTGCCCGTGGCATGATGAGTGATGTTCAGTTTCAAATGTCAAGATTTGTTTTATATGACTAAAATGTATTTATAATCACATAAAACCATGTTATCTGATGACACTAACCAACCAGGTGTTGTCATGGATATCTTTTATTTTTTATATATTTTTTTATGTTCTCTCGCAATAGGAGACTTACCTCAGCACCTGCAGGTGATGATCAACATTCTTCGCTCGGAGGACCGAATCAAACTGGTAAGAGACAACACACACACACACACACACACACTTCCCCACAGCCCTGGCCAGTGACTAACCACCTGGCACCATGACATAGTCAACCTGCCTGAATGCTTTTTATTGTGTATTAAAGACTTGTTTGCTCACTGTAATTATTTAATAATGAGAACATGTTTGAACTCACACAGAAGAGCATTACCAAGTGTTTCCATGGTGTCTGTGAAATGGAGAGTTTATTAGTTTGTTACCTACCACTATGTTCTCACACTCCATTGGAATGATGCCTCCCATGTATTAACAAACTGTTTTTGACTGAGAGAAATTACTTTAGAGGATTGGAGTGTATGTGTGTGATATGGTTGGACTGTATTGGTGTTATGCTCATGCTATGTACTTGTGGAATTACATGATGCAGACTGTGTGTACCCTCTATATTCAGAGTCAGTTTGTATTACCTTTAATCAGATTCACATGTTGGGAGAGGTGCGTGGACAGGTAGGCCATGTAGCCTAGTTGTTGATGAACCTGTCATGTCCTCTGGTACAGGCGGTGCGGTTGGAGAGTGCCTGGTCAGACAGAGTGCGCTACATGGTGGTGGTGTACACCAGCGGACGACAGGACACGGAGGAGAACATCCTGCTGGGCATAGACTTCAGCGACAAGGACAGGTGTGTATGGGCCTGGGCCTGGGCCAGCTCCTGGCTGTGTGTGTGTGTGTGTGTGGCTCTTTCCTCACTTGCTATGGTCGTCCTTGATGCCAGATGTTAGACCCTTGTTGTTGTAGCAGCATCTCCATTTGAAGTCAAACCAGATGTGTTGTACTGATCTGCTGGGAACGTGTCTTTTTGTGTTGTTCCCAGTAAAAGCTGCTCCGTTGGCATGGTGCTGCCTCTTTGGAGTGACACCAAGATCCATCTGGATGGAGACGGGTGAGTGAGTCCCCCATAGACATACAATTGTTCTATATCTGTGACCCCTCTGTCAGACTACAGCCCCCTGCTGGACACTCTGGAGAGAAACAGCTCTGTTTGCTTAAAGTTGTAATAACTGGAAAACCTGTAACTGGAATACCTGTAACTGGAATAACTGGAATACCTGTAACTGGAATAACTGGAATACCTGTAACTGCAATAACTGGAATACCGGTACAGAAAATGACACTGAGCACAGCACAGCCTAATTTGCTAAAATGACTTTGACCTCCACATGTGTTTTGATAGAGAGTTATGTTTTAGTGGTTACTAGGTAATAATCAGTGTGTGATCGGGGAGAGTCATTGCCTGTCTTGTGTCTCCCTCAGGGGTTTCAGTGTGAACACAGTGAGCCGGAATCATGTCTTCAAACCTGTGTCTGTACAGGCCATGTGGTAAGTAGACACAACCGTAGGAATGACTGCTTAATACATTGTTGTTAATGAAGCAATCCCACATCAATACATTGGCTGCTGAATTCATATCAGAGCACAAGGTTGAGGCATTTCAATACTCTCACTCTGCCAAATACTGGTGTAGAGATGCAGGTGCATGCATCAATCAATCAATCAATCAAATGTATTTTATATATCCCTTTTTATATCAGCAATTGTCACAAAGTGCTTTACAGATACTCAGCCTAAAATGAATGCCATTCGTTCATGTGAATCAGCTCATTGCCCTTTAAAAGCCTATTGGTAGAAAATGATTATACTGCACCACATTTCTCCCAGATTAACAAAGATGGTTGATTGAAGATAAATTGACCCACTTTGACCAGTGTCTTTTTCTAACCCCTGTCCCAGGTCGGCTCTGCAGATCCTCCACAAGGTGTGTGAGGTGTCCCGCAGATACAACTACTTCCCCGGGGGCATGGCCCTCACCTGGATGGGTTACTATGAGAGCTGCATCGCCTCAGAGCAGAGCTGCATCAACGAGTGGAATGCCATGAGAGACCTGGAGATCTTGCGGCCTGACTCTCCCACCATGTTTGTCGACAAGTGAGTCTACAGAAATTGCAAATGGATATGAAATAATATATTAATAGTTTCACACAAAGTCAAACATATACAGTGGGGGAAAAAAGTATTTAGTCAGCCACCAATTGTGCAAGTTCTCCCACTTAAAAAGATGAGAGAGGCCTGTAATTTTCATCATAGGTACACGTCAACTATGACAGACAAAATGAGAAAGAAAAATCCAGAAAATCACATTGTAGGATTTTTTATGAATTTATTTGCAAATTATGGTGGAAAATAAGTATTTGGTCAATAACAAAAGTTTCTCAATACTTTGTTATATACCCTTTGTTGGCAATGACACAGGTCAAACGTTTTCTGTAAGTCTTCACAAGGTTTTCACACACTGTTGCTGGTATTTTGGCCCATTCCTCCATGCAGATCTCCTCTAGAGCAGTGATGTTTTGGGGCTGTCACGGGGCAACACAGACTTTCAACTCCCTCCAAAGATTTTCTATGGGGTTGAGATCTGGAGACTGGCTAGGCCACTCCAGGACCTTGAAATGCTTCTTACGAAGCCACTCCTTCGTTGCCCGGGCGGTGTGTTTGGGATCATTGTCATGCTGAAAGACCCAGCCACGTTTCATCTTCAATGCCCTTGCTGATGGAAGGAGGTTTTCACTTAAAATCTCACGATACATGGCCCCATTAATTCTTTCCTTTACACGGATCAGTCGTCCTGGTCCCTTTGCAGAAAAACAGCCCCAAAGCATGATGTTTCCACCCCCATGCTTCACAGTAGGTATGGTGTTCTTTGGATGCAACTCAGCATTCTTTGTCCTCCAAACACGACGAGTTGAGTTTTTACCAAAAAGTTATATTTTGGTTTCATCTGACCATATGACATTCTCCCAATCCTCTTCTGGATCATCCAAATGCACTCTAGCAAACTTCAGATGGGCCTGGACATGTATTGGCTTAAGTAGGGGGACACGTCTGGCACTGCAGGATTTGAGTCCCTGGCGGCGTAGTGTGTTACTGATGGTAGGCTTTGTTACTTTGGTCCCAGCTCTCTGCAGGTCATTCACTAGGTCCCCCCGTGTGGTTCTGTGATTTTTGCTCACCGTTCTTGTGATCATTTTGACCCCACGGGGTGAGATCTTGCGTGGAGCCCCAGGTCGAGGGAGATTATCAGTGGTCTTGTATGTCTTCCATTTCCTAATAATTGCTCCCACAGTTGATTTCTTCAAACCAAGTTGCTTACCTATTGCAGATTCAGTCTTCCCAGCCTGGTGCAGGTCTACAATTTTGTTTCTGGTGTCCTTTGACAGCTCTTTGGTCTTGGCCATAGTGGAGTTTGGAGTGTGACTGTTTGAGGTTGTGGACAGGTGTCTTTTATACTGATAACAAGTTCAAACTGGTGCCATTAATACAGGTAACGAGTGGAGGACAGAGGAGCCTCTTAAAGAAGAAGTACAGGTCTGTGAGAGCCAGAAATCTTGCTTGTTTGTAGGTGACCAAATACTTATTTTCCACCTTAATTTGCAAATAAATTCATAAAAAATCCTACAATGTGATTTTCTGGAAAATAAATTCTCAATTTGTCTGTCATAGTTGACGTGTACCTATGATGAAAATTACAGGCCTCTCTCATCTTTTTAAGTGGGAGAACTTGCACAATTGGTGGCTGACTAAATACTTTTTTTCCCTACTGTAGAAAGAGATATACAGTATAGGAAAAGTGATGGTCTGCTGGTTCTGACTGACCCATTGACAGAGAGTAGAGTAGTGTGCTAATGAAGCCTCTGTGTGTCTGTCTCTGCTGATGCAGGCCCACAGAAAGGGAACGGACAGAGTGCCTTATCAAAGCCAAACTCCGTAGCATCATGATGTTCCAGGACCTGGAGAACGTCACCTCTAAACAGGTAAGCAGAGTGGAGGGATTAACTAAATGCACACATTAGCTGCGTGCCATCCCTTTATAGTGCACTACTTTTGACCAGGCCAATAGGGCTCTGGTCAAAAGTAGTGCACAATATATGGAATAGGGTGCCATTTGGCACACGGTATTGAAAACAAATATCTTTGTATTACAGCCTTACTGGCTTGTAGTGTAGTCTTCAGTCAATTTCGACCAGACATTATTTGATGTATTTTGAAACTGTAATCAGGAATATTACAAGTACAAATGGTAGAATATCAAATGGTTGGGAGTTGATGACTTTGATGTCGTCTCAGATCCGAACGGAGCTGGAGCAGCATATGAACTGTAACCTGATGCAGTACAAGGAGTTCATCGACAACGAGATGCTGCTGATCCTCGGCCAGATGGACAAGGCAACGCTCATATTTGACCACCTCTATCTGGTTAGTCACCTGGCAACAACTCCTTATCCAGAACTGCTTGGTACCGCTCAAACTCTAGCCTGGTCCCAGATCTGTTTGTGCTCTTGCCAACTCCATTGTTGTCATTGGTATGACAATGATTGACAAGAAATTGGCATGATGGCACAAACCGACTGGCACTCAGGCTACTCAAACTCTGCTTAATCTGATGAATCAAGTGCATTTTAGAGTTTTTCTCATTGGTTAAGGTCGGATCTATTTTCTCAATTAGATTTGGCCTACTGAAGCCATGATATTTGGCTGATACTGCTAGCAAAAGTAGTACTCTGGAAGAGCAACATTTGGACAGCCATAACTGTGGAGCATGTGGAGGAATTTACTGTGTATTTATGTGTAGTCAGTCTGACATTTTTCCACATTTGTTTGCAGGGATCTGAATGGAATGCCTCCAATCTGGACGAGCTTAAGGACACTGGGTAAGTACAGCCTTTTGCTAGCTACAAACAGTTCTATTCCATAGAATGAATTATTTATTGTCTCTCGTCTCCAACACTGTCAATGGAGTTCTATTTTTCAGAGGCACTAAGGTTGTCATGAATACGATTGGTTGTCACAAAGGTTGTCTCATCGATAAAACATAGATTAGTCATTGGTGTGAGTCAGAATATTGTGGGAGTATTATGGGATAGTTTCTGTCTTCATCCAATAACAAACCGTCTCTTCACCAGGGTGGGCTATATCCTCAACGTCACCAGGGAGATAGATAACTTCTTCCCAGGAACATTCTCCTACCACAACATACGGGTCTATGACGAAGAGACTACAGACCTGCTGGCCCACTGGAACGAGACGTACAACTTCATTGTTAAAGCAAAGTAAGTCCTGTTAGCCTTGAAACAGGGAAGAGGGATGGAAAGGAAAGAGATATTGCGAGGGAAAGAGCTGATAAAGCAAGCTATTCTTTACCATAACACACTCCTGTGTAATCCTTATTTTATTCATACAGTACATAGGTGATTCTCTTGGTCAGAACCACGTTGGTAGTAAATGTATCTTCCTGCTGCTTTCACTTGAGGTACAGTAATAGTAGCTTACAGAGAACTGTGAGTGACTTTACTGGGGTGTAGGACCAAGTCTGTGACCAAGTTGTCCTAGAGAAGGAAACTGAAGGTGGTTACCACTAGCAACCCAAAGGCTGTCGTTATCTTTGCCACAGACAGAGAATGGTCATCTGAGTGACAGAACTGGCAGAGGATTCTAGTATGATTCTCCTAACTACAGTTGAAGTCAGTCGGAAGTTTACATACACTTAGGTTGGAGTCATTAAAACTTGTTTTTCAACCACTCCACAAATGTATTGTTAACTAACTATAGTTTTGTCAAGTCGGTTAGGACATCTACTTTGTGCATGACACAAGTAATTTTTCCAACAATTATTTACAGACAGATTATTTCACTTATAATTCACTGTATCCCAATTCCAGTCGGTCAGAAGTTTACATACACTAAGTTGACTGTGCCTTTAAACAGCTTGGACAATTCCAGAAAATGATGTAATGGCTTTAGAGGCTTCTGATAGGCTAATTGACATCATTTGAGTCGATTGGAGGTGTACCTGTGGATGTATTTCAAGGCCTACCTTCAAAGGCCTACCTTCAAACTCAGTGCCTCTTTGCTTGACATCATGGGGAAATGAAAAGAAATCAGCCAAGACCTCAGGAAAAAAATTATAGACCTCCACAAGTCTGGTTCATCCTTGGGAGCAATTTCCAAACGCCTGAAGGTACCACGTTCATCTGTACAAACAATAGTACGCAAGTATAAACACCATGGGACCACTCAGCCGTCATACCGCTCAGGAAGGAGACGCGTTCTGTCTCCTAGAGATGAACGTACTTTGGTGCGAAAAATGCAAATCAATCCCAGAACAACAGCAAAGGACCTTGTGAAGATGCTGGAGGAAACCGGTACAAAAGTATCTATATCCACAGTAAAACGAGTCCTATATCGACATAACCTGAAAGGCCGCTCAGCAAGGAAGAAGCCACTGCTCCAAAACCGCCATAAAAAAGCCAGACTATGGTTTGCTTCTGCACATGGGGACAAAGATCGTACTTTTTGGAGAAATGTCCTCTGGTCTGATGAAACAAAAATATTACTGTTTGGCCATAATGGCCATCGTTATGTTTGGCGGAAAAGGGGATGGCTTGCAAGCCGAAGAACACCATCCCAACCGTGAAGCACGGGGGTGGCAGCATGATGCTGTGGGGGTGCTTTGCTGCTGGAGGGACTGCCCTTCACAAAATAGATGGCATCATGAGGAAGGAAAATTATTTGGATATATTGAAGCAACATCTCAAGACATCAGTCAGGAAGTTAAAGCTTGGTCACAAATGGGTCTTCCAAATGGACAATGACCCCAAGCATACTTCCAAAGTTGTGGCAAAATGTCTTAAGGACAACAAAGTCAAGGTATTGGAGTGGCCATCACAAAGCCCTGACCTCAATCCTATAGAAAATGTGTGGGCAGAACTGAAAAGGTGTGTGCGAGCAAGGAGGCCTACAAACCTGACTCAGTTACACCAGCTCTGTCAGGAGGAATGGGCCAAAATTCACCCAACTTATTGTGGGAAGCTTGTGGAAGACTAGCCGAAACGTTTGACCCAAGTTAAACAATTTAAAGGCAATGCTACCAAATACTAATTGAGTGTATGTAAACTTCTGACCCACTGGGAATGTGATGAAAGCTGAAATAAATCATTCTCTCTACTATTATTCTGACATTTAACATTCTTAAAATAAAGTGGTGATCCTAACTGACCTAAGACAGGGAATTTTTACTAGGATTAAATGTGAAGAATTGTGAAAAACTGAGTTTAAATGTATTTGGCTAAGGTGTATGTAAACTTCTGACTTCAACTGTACTTTTGCATTCATGGTGTGTTAACCCTACCAGGAAGAACCACTCCAAGTGTCTGGTCCACTGTAAGATGGGCGTCAGCCGCTCGGCCTCCACCGTTATTGCTTACGCCATGAAGGAGTATGGTTGGTCGCTGGAGAAGGCATACAACTTTGTCAAGCAGAAGAGGAGCATCACACGGCCCAACACAGGCTTCATGAGACAGCTGGCTGAGTACGAGGGCATCCTGGACGCCAGGTACAGTCACACTCGACTACACCCTCTGTAATTACCATAGCCCAGATCAACTAGGGTAGCCCAACAAGGGATCAAAGCACTGAAATAGTGCTGTAGGTTATAGATTTTGCTGTATGTTCTATGTGTATTATTTGAGCATATCTCCCATGCTCCTCCTTACCCCCCCTCTTTTGTCCACTTCCAGTAAGCAGCGTCACAACAAGCTGTGGCGTCCTGACCGCCCCGACCCAGACTGTGACCTCCCTGAGGGCCAGCAGGCCCAGTGCTGTGGGGGGGAGGACCCAGGTAACCGGACCCCTGAGCCGGGGTTGTCCCCCTGCTATGAGGAGGCTCTTGGGGAGAAGGGGGCTGCATGTCCCCTTTCCCCCTGCAGGATGATCAGTCTGGAGGTGGACCCCGCCTACAACAACTACTACTTCCGCAGGCTGTCTGACTCGGCCCTGGACAGTGACCCCTCCACGCCTGTCCGCGCCCCGCACCTCCTGGACGTGGAGCGGGTCTTCATAGAGATAGAGGACGTGGAGCGGGACGCCCTGTTGGATGACGAGGCCTTTGAGGGGCGAGAGGGCCTGCCGCTGCCACACTTTGGGCTGGCTGGGGAGGGGACGGCGGCCCAGACCTCTTGCCGAGGACAAGAGCCCCTGGAGGAGCTGCGCCTGCGTCTGGAGTTCAGCACCGTAGAGGAGGAGGACGAGGAGGAGGTTCAGAAAGATGAGGCAGAGATGGAGGCATTAGCACCGCCAGGAGGAAGAGGGGAGAGTGCAGGAGAAGGTGATGGTGAAGGAGAGGTGGAGATGGTTCAGGAAGAGGAGGGAGAGAAGGAGGGCAATGGGCTGGACCTGGTAACCCTGAACCAGAACTCCAACAATAACAACCACTTTAATACCCTGTCCAGACTCAATGTAAGTGGGAGCGGTTTTCATTATGGTGTCTTCTGTCTCTGTAATATATAACCAATTCAGATGTATATGTAATAGCTCATAATAAATAGATAACTTAACTACTAAAGAGTAATGATTATTCTATGTTTCTGACTTCTTGTTTCCCCTCTGTTTAGGACACTGCTCCTTCCAAACCCGCTCACCCAGTCAAGCCTTCAGCCCTCTCTCGATCAGACAACAAGCCCAGCCATAAAATGGATTCACTAGCCCAGGACGCTGATCACTGCCTTAACCCCACACCCCTCCCCAGTGTCTCTGTGGAGGTCCCCAGTGCCACGCTCCCTCTCCCCCCACCTCCCCCGACACACCCTGTTCCCCCAGCCTGCTGCACCCCTGTGGCCCTCTGTGTGACTGTGCCAACTGTGCTGCCCCGCCCTCTACACCTCTACCTGATGCCCAGGACTCCCCCTGCTCTCTGACATCTGAGGACATGGCTGATGTTCTGGAGGGGGAGGCCGAGGGTGAGGAAGGGAAGCTTTTAGGGGTCTCTGAGCCTTTCCCTGTCCCAGAGCTGCTGGGACTGAGCCTGGAGGAGAAGAGGCCGGCAGTGGCCTGCTACGTGGCCCAGCAGCAGGAGACTCTAGTGCAGCTACAGAGGTCAGGGCTGGTCCGCCGGAGGGCAGAGAGGCTGGAGAGGCTGTCAGGTCTGTCCCAGGAGGGGCTTCATCCCCTGGAGCCTCTAGACAGCCCCCACTCAGGAGCCAGGGAGGGCCACAGCCCTGTGGAGGTGGAGTTCTCAGCCTTCCCAGAAGACTTCCCCAAGTCCTCCACGCCATGCCTAGTGCCCCTAGAGCTGCTGGTGGTTCCTCTGACTAACGAGGCCCTGCTGGGTGCAGTGGGGTCTGGGGGGCTGACGCCCACCTCCTCCCCCCATGGCTCCACACTGACACGTAGCTCCAGCAGTGACAGCATCCGCAGCGTCAGGGGCAAACCCGGCCTGGTGCGACAGAGGGCTCAGGAGATCGAGACCCGCATGCGGCTGGCCGGCCTCACCGTGCCCTCAAGCCTCAAACGCTCCAACTCACTGGCCAAACTGGGAAGCCTCAACTTCTCCGCTGAAGACCTGTGCTCCGTCTGCTCCTCGGATGCAGGCACCCTCCTGCTCCTCTCTCTTTCCCCAGAGCCAGGCCAAGAAAGGGAGTGCCCCACCACCTCCATCTCTTCCTCCACCCAGCCCAGAGCACACAGGGACCAGACCACCCCAGAGAGAGCACTGTCCGGGGGTCCCAGGAGCTGACAGGAAGGATGGAGGGACACTCCTCCACCCATCCATCCATCCCCCACTCTGAGCTGGGGAGGGTCACACAGATTTTGGAGAGGGGAGAGGGACAGTCTTAAAAAACAAATGTGTATATAGAATTATACATGTATGAATAAACATTTGAATAATATAAATATATATTAATATAAATCCACATCATATTTAAGGAAAAATAAACAGAATCCAAATATGATACCATAATCCAGATGGTATCTTGGTTAAAGGCTGTTCTTGCATGGAGCGCAATGAATGTGTGTGCAAAGATGAACCTCATACAGAAGACCTGGTCTCCCATCGGACTTAAAAAAGTGGTTTTCATTTCTGGTCCTTTCTATCTGTCGAGAGATCAGAGTTACAGCTTCATCATTATCATATCATCATCATCATCATCATCGGTATGCTAAAACGTTTTCTTCCTCTTTTCACCTCAGTGTTAATGACTATCCGTTACAGGTTGGAGGTTGTTACCAACGATGTGATATTCGAAATGTATTTTAAAAATCATACAAGCATAGAATCTAGCTCCTCTGCTTCTGAGCCTGCGTTGTATTTTGGTATTTGCATAAAAAAGTTAATCAAACAGATTATTTTGGGATGAGACAAATATATGTTAGAAATAATTTTCAAACAATTCAGATCCCAAAATAATAGAATACAAAAAACAAAAAGACCATAGCCCCCTCCTGCAAGTACAGCAGTGGGATTCCACTTCTGTATCAAAAGTAATTCCTTCATCCTAGTCCCCTCCATTTCTGACGCTTTCATGCTATAATGTCCTCCAAGCTTCCAACATGTCCCTGTGTCAAAACGTCCAGATATCATTCCAAGAATCTTCTGGGACCATTCTACCTCTGTGACACCACAGTGATGTGGTGCTTTTAATTTTGTTCAAGTAGTTCTATAGACCCCGCTCTTGTCAGGTGAGAGGTTCACATGCTGTATCATTGAGATCCTATATCTCTACGGGCTGTATGTTGTATCTATATATGATCTCTATGGGTTGTATGTTGTATGCAGGGTAGTCCGTAGTTGTCTGGTTTATAGTCTTAATAGGGTTGTCTGCTGAGCCCCCCATACCTGGACACTCACCTGAGATTCAGCAACAGTAGAGTACAGTGGGAATGATATGATGACACAGCCAAAGGGGCTGGAGAAACCATTCCCTTAACAAATCTTGCTGTTCCTTTCTGCCCTCCCTTCCCAACATGGATTAGCCTGTGTCTAAGCCTGGGTTTACCTGTGTAGTTGTACAGGTCCTTTCTGAGACTGGCTACACTGAACGCTAATCTTATTAGGGGTTCAAGTAGCGAAGCTGCGAGAAACCCTATTGAATTTGTTGGCGTTCATTGTTATACTGGTTCTTTCCGCAATGAAAATTAACATGTAAATTCCTGTGTCATTGTTATACCGGTTCTTTCCGCAATGAAAATTAACATGTCAATTCCTGTGTGATGGTAAGGCTGAGGAGGGTGCAACTTGGCATGATGGTAAAGGCCCATAGTCCACACCATCTCATGCAATGCCACGCCAGGGCCTCATGGTGGCGCTATATCAAGCGATTGAAATTGCACATTTTGAAAGGTCATGCCCCTCACCCCATGTGACAAAGAGTCCTGAAATTCAGTACATAGGTTTCTCTCCTCACAAGGAACACATTTTCCTCAAGATCCCATAAGGTCCGCTATGATGGATTTTCCGCCGTTTAGAATTTTGTGAAAAACACAAATTAAATCTCCTCCGGAACCACTGAGCCGATCTGGATGAAACTTGATATATAGCGTGTGTGGACCAAGGTCTCTCAACGCAATATTTTCCTGGCTAGCATCTCAAAGAACATGGACCAATAAACATTCAAATGGGGGTGACCTGCCACATAAATGCATATAAATCTGACACGGTTATTCGTATTGTAACAACATGTTCAAAACACTGTTGGGACTTAACGTATGCAAGCACATTCAGATCGACCACACGGTGAGTCTAGCTAACCTGTAGAGTATGGTTCTGTTTGGCTGCATTGGGGCACTGTTGGACATGAAAAATAATACATGCAAGCTTTGGCTTAGAGCGGCTATATTGTTTGAGATAGAGTCTTATTTGAAGACGTGTCTATAGATGCTAAATACCATATTTGGTGCTGATCGGTCCAGCGGTTCTGGAGAAGAAGACGTTTATGGTAGTCAACATTTGAAAAGGTCCAAAGTACATCAAAAGCATATTGCATGATCTGTTGGATTTTGAGTTCTGATATTTGGCAAGCGTGGTAAGGAAGGAGTACAGAAGTGACTCGCCCTAGGGCGACGTGTTTAATTTGTCCTGATGGTGGCGCTGTGGGGACATAGCTTGAACCCCGGCATGGCTGCTTGCGGCTATATTTTAAACAGCTCTTGGTCAGGTTTATAAGTTGAGCAGGGAACTCACAGGATTCTCCCCCTCTAACTTCTTTTTGATCCACGCTTGTCTGTAATCATGTCCTTTATTTTATCTGAGAACTGAGTTGCGCTGCAGAATTTAATTTGTGAGCAGTTGCATTGGGAGTTGTACAAAGTCTTCTTTAGGTTCCAGAGAATGTTTTTCTCTGATCTTCCTCTGAGGGTCACACAATTCCTTATGCATGAGGTCACAAGAGCCATGATGTGTCATTTCACTTCCATCATTCTTCTTTCTCTACCTCTTCCTGTATCACTACTGCTGTCCTGAAAGTGTCCAACTAACTATTCAACTTCTATGTCGCCCAATTCATTCCACTCAGCTTGTCTTCATCTATAAGTGAAAAGAATAGAGGTTATTTATGCAACATCTTGCTACTTTGTCATATGTTTTTTTTTACAGAAATGTTGCAGTCAAATATTTTCTTTCAAATTATTTTATAAGTTCAGTGTTTGTGCATGGGAGTGGTTACATGGTTACTGTGAACTATTTATGAGAAGTGAAAATAAACTTTAAACACATGAATAGGTTCATATTGCACATGCATTTCTCCCACACGTATGAGAGCACATGAAGTATGTACTGTATGTTAATATGTATGTACAGTAGTTGATGACGTTACAGAAGATACTGCTGTATAGCACTGTATGTATGTGTCTGGTAATATGGAGAGCACAGACTTAGTTCTTCCCTATGACTCCAGTTCCTGTGCGGAGACACACACTGTTAGTGCAAGCAGTGACCTTCCAGTTTTAATCAGTTATACTGTGTGTGTGTGTGTGTGTGTGTGTGTGTGTATGTATGTATGTATGTATGTATGTACATATGCTATTTTATTGAAATGCCGTGTCAGAGATGCCTGTTTTATTTTGTTTTTTGAAAAGATTTTGGTTCTATTGGTCACAACCCAAACAGCCACTTACCGCTGAAATCTTGACTTCAAACAAAGTGTTCAATTAGCTGGCACATTGCCTCTGTCTACCCACAGTTCTCCCCAAAGAATGTAAGAGAGGTGCTGTGCCACCTTGTGGACTAGCTGCGCCACTATGTAATATTTAGTTTTTAAGTAAAACAATTTTAAAAACATAGTACTTTATTTGTTATCATACAGTGGGGGAAAAAAGTATTTAGTCAGCCACCAATTGTGCAAGTTCTCCCACTTAAAAATATGAGAGAGGCCTGTAATTTTCATCATAGGTACACGTCAACTATGACAGACAAAATGAGGGGGAAAAAATCCAGAAAATCACATTGTAGGATTTTTTATGAATTTATTTGCAAATTATGGTGGAAAATAAGTATTTGGTCAATAACAAAAGTTTCTCAATACTTTGTTATATACCCTTTGTTGGCAATGACACAGGTCAAACGTTTTCTGTAAGTCTTCACAAGGTTTTCACACACTGTTGCTGGTATTTTGGCCCATTCCTCCATGCAGATCTCCTCTAGAGCAGTGATGTTTTGGGGCTGTCCCTGGGCAACACAGACTTTCAACTCCCTCCAAAGATTTTCAATGGGGTTGAGATCTGGAGACTGGCTAGGCTACTCCAGGACCTTGAAATGCATCTTACGAAGCCACTCCTTCGTTGCCCGGGCGGTGTGTTTGGGATCATTGTCATGCTGAAAGACCAAGCCACGTTTCATCTTCAATGCCCTTGCTGATGGAAGGAGGTTTTCACTCAAAATCTCACGATACATGGCCCCATTCATTCTTTCCTTTACACGGATCAGTCGTCCTGGTCCCTTTGCAGAATAACAGCCCCAAAGCATGAGGTTTCCACCCCCATGCTTCACAGTAGGTATGGTGTTCTTTGGATGCAACTCAGCATTCTTTGTCCTCCAAACACGACGAGTTGAGTTTTTACCAAAAAGTTATATTTTGGTTTCATCTGACCATATGACATTCTCCCAATCCTCTTCTGGATCATCCAAATGCACTCTAGCAAACTTCAGATGGGCCTGGACATGTACTGGCTTAAGTAGGGGGACACGTCTGGCACTGCAGGATTTGAGTCCCTGGCGGCGTAGTGTGTTACTGATGGTAGGTTTTGTTACTTTGGTCCCAGCTCTCTGCAGGTTATTCACTAGGTCCCCCCGTGTGGTTCTGGGATTTTTGCTCACCGCTCTTGTGATCATTTTGACCCCACGGGGTGAGATCTTGTGTGGAGCCCCAGATCGAGGGAGATTATCAGTGGTCTTGTATGTCTTCCATTTCCTAATAATTGCTCCCACAGTTGATTTCTTCAAACCAAGCTGCTTACCTATTGCAGATTCAGTCTTCCCAGCCTGGTGCAGGTCTTCAATTTTGTTTCTGGTGTCCTTTGACAGCTCTTTGGTCTTGGCCATAGTGGAGTTTGGAGTGTGACTGTTTGAGGTTGTGGACAGGTGTCTTTTATACTGATAACAAGTTCAAACAGGTGCCATTAATACAGGTAACGAGTGGAGGACAGAGGAGCCTCTTAAAGAAGAAGTTACAGGTCTGTGAGAGCCAGAAATCTTGCTTGTTTGTAGGTGACCAAATACTTATTTTCCACCATAATTTGCAAATAAATTCATAAAAAATCCTACAATGTGATTTTCTGGATTTTTTTTCCTCAATTTGTCTGTCATAGTTGACGTGTACCTATGATGAAAATTACAGGCCTCTCTCATATTTTTAAGTGGGAGAACTTGCACAATTGGTGGCTGACTAAATACTTTTTTCCCACACTGTATATGATTTTTCTTTGCTCTAGATCGCAGGAAATGGCAGTTACAGGTGTTAAAAAATGCCAAAATTCCAGGGGAGAACCCTGCTACCATGATAACATTTATGATGCATTATCAAGGAAAAGATACTGTGTAAAAGTGTGTATTTGGTGTGCCACACAGAAACACTGATGTGCACATATACAGTACCTCTGTACTGTAGAGACGGCTCTGTAATGTTTCTCCCCAGTTTACACCCTTGCTGCTTCCATTACAGGATGAGGGTGTAGTTGCTGTTTTTCCTTCTTGCTGTACAGTAGATCTAGAGAGCAGAGTGATAGATGTGCTTCCCAGGTGTAAGGCCAACATCTCTGGACAGCAGGGCTGTCCTATGGTGTGTGAATGTGTGTGCATCATGTAATATGCACACTGTTTAAAATGTGCGTGGCAATCTGGACCCTTTTAAAATGTATGCCAACATCTGTTGTGGGGTGTGTTGTTCAGTGTGGTGCCCCTTAAAACCCCATCTAGGTGTTTGCCACTTGGCGTCTGATGCTGCACACAGTGCAGATGGAGGTCCTTAGTGCTATATGAGTGTGTGAGCCAGTAGCCCACCTCCATTTAGGTTTGATTTATGGACACACAAGTGCCTTAGCCGTGAGACCAGAGGCATAGAGCTGTGTGGTTACTGTGTGTGTGGAGCTGCCAGTATTGCAGAGGGTTTGGATGGAAGGTATGGTAGATACATGATGGGACACTCTGTGGCAAGACTTCCCTTCCTCTTTAGTAGAACAATGGCCCTGCATTTAGTTTCAGTTCTTTCATTGTTGCTTTTTCTAGTAATAGACTTAGAGGTGAAACAGGAATCTGAAGCCTGGTGTTCCTTTTTTTAAACTTCTGGTACATTCTTTGATTTGAAGAGGGGAAAAAACGGAATCTCCTCTTCTCTTCCTTATCACATTCACATGTCCATCAGGGTTGCCAAGATGGATCTTGATTCCAAACGTGTTTGTGCCCTTTAAATGTGGGAGAAGACCAAAGTTCTATCTATGGGTGTTGTCACTAAATAGAGACACCATTGAAGCTGTTAAAGATACAAAATGAGAATCAGAATGTATTTTATTTATGTGTGTCTGTGATCTCTGTTACATCTTATGTATTGCACTTTTGGGAGAAACAGAAGAGTGATACAGTGGGATCATCCGCATTGTGTCATATCGATAGATGAGTGTTCATATCACTAATGGTTTATGAAGCTTCTCATTGGCTTAAAGTCAAACCAATTTGGCAAAGATCACAGTGATAGGTTGCTCCAGTTTTTTGTTACCATTTTCTTTTTTTATATTGAAGTATGCAGTAATTTTTTTGTACTGTAATTTTGCTGTAGTTTGAATGCATATTGCACTTTTTTTTTACGTTTGTTAAAATAATGTACTGTATGTGTTTATGAAAATAAATGTTTTTTCATGCTATCACAGTATTACATTTTTCTTCAAAAATAAAAAATGTGGCTTTTGAAAATGTCATAACTCCAAACTACTACTGTTTGAGACAAATTAGATCCAAAAACATAGCCTTTGATCTGCTAATTCACAGACAAACAGTTACACCGCAGGGAGAGGAAGCATGTGGTATCACAATCCGTGCCTTAAAATATATTTAATTTCTCCTGACATTGAACATGAAGTCACAAAGAGAGATGTGGTAATAAATCCTCTCCCAGTGACAGAAGACTGTCTGATTACTATAGACCCACTCTGAGTGATGAAATATTTCATAGAGGGGAGGGGTTGACGTTGCTAAATATTGCTAAGTGCTTGGGTCAAGACTCTGCACGATTGACTGTAGTGGCCCGCATCCTGAAATGGAATTGCATCATAATGCCCCCATCTGTATACCTTGGCAGAAGAGTGGCGTTATAACAGCCAGATTATGTAGCGCTTGGCTGACAGTCCCAGTTTGCATTACATCAATGAAGCACTTTTGCTGCCGGCTCTGGTTCCTCCTGGCCTGTATGGTAGTGTGCGTGTTTAATGATGGACCGTTCTTCATAAAATGGCATGTGTGTGGGGAGGAGGGGAGTGGAGTCATTATTGCATTGCAGCACTGTTATGTGAAAGCCTTTGTTAATACAACATGCTTCTCCTGAGGCTATGTCAGTAGGACTGAAAATGCCATAACAGGGTGAGGTAAACAAGTATCAAAGCTTTTTAGGTTCTATATATACTGAACAAAAATATAAACGCAACATGCAACAATTTACAAGATTTTACTGAATTACAGTTCAAATAAGGAAATCAATCTTGGATCTGTGGATTTCACATGACTGGGCAGGGGCGCAGTCATGGGTGGGCCTGGGAGGGCATAGGCCCACCAACTTGGGCACCAGGCCCACCCACTGGGGAGCCAGTGGGTGGACCCAGCCAATCAGAATTCATTTTTCCCCACAAAATGGCTTTATTACAGACAGAAATACTCCTCAGTTTTATCAGTTGTCCGGGTGGCTGGTCTCAGACGATCCCGCAGGTGAAGAAGCCGGATGTGGATGTCCTGGGCTGGCGTGGTTACACGTGGTTGTGAGGCCAGTTGGACGTACTGCCTAATTCTCTAAAACAACGTTGGAGGCGGCTTATGGTAGAGAAATGAACATTCCATTCTCTGGCAACAGCTCTGGTGGACATTCCTGTAGTCAGCATGCCAATTGCACGCTCCCTCAAAACTTGAGACATCTGTGGCATTATGTTGTGTGACAAAACTGAACATTGTTGAGTGGCCTTTTATTGTCTCCAGCTCAAAATACACCTGTGTAATGATCATGCTGTTTAATCAGCTTCTTGATATGCCACACCTGTCAGGTGGATGGATTATCTTGGCAAAGGAGAAATGTTCACTAACATGGATGTAAACAGATTTGTGCACAACATTTGAGGGAAATAAGCTTTTTGTGCTTATGGAACATTTCTGGGATCTTTTATTTCAGCTCATGAAACATAGGACCAACACTTTACATGTTGCGTTTATATGTTTGTTCAGTATAGTTCACCGAAAACAACAGACTTTGTTATATTTTGCTATTTTTTTTTTTTTTTTTTTTTTTACACTGCCTTAAAACATAAATGAGGTCAGATCTACAGGTAACTGTAACAGTTTAATTTCATTTGAGCTCCATGACAATGTTCTGTGGTGATTTTGATGGGAGGCCGTAAAAGGTGATAAATGTCATCCTTGGTCAGCAAACAGGTTAGCAGTCTCCCTTTGACTCCCTTTGCATTTGGGCCGACTGCCATGCTCACAGATTTCAGAATGGTGGGGGGTGGGTTGTGTTGATGAGGAGTTGGCGTTATAATGCAATGACGCAAACTCCCTAGAGTGTCATATCACACTCTTCAAACACAAACAGGCACCGGTTGCTAGTGGCGTGTTTTGGGGAACTCTGCACAGCACTGGCCCTCAGACTCAATGCTAGCTGGCTGTCGGCTGGGCCTTATTCCCCTGCTCCTGCAGCATATGTTGCTGGTGAATTCTTGGCTGCCATACCTCCCCCTTTGTTTTATTATCTGAGTAAGTATCCTGTTTTGGAAGTTACTATGGAGACCGGGGGGAAAACAGAGACATTTCTCAGCTATTGTTCAGCTCTCTTGCCTCTCTCCTGGTTAGTCAGGGGCCTTGGGTTGCCATTACTGCAGCCATATACTCACAGAGGAGAGGAACTCACCCTGACGCTCTCACACACACGCACATTCTTTCACCCTCTCCCTCTTTAAAACAGTTTTCTGGCGTGTATTCATATGCGGCAGGTCATAGTAGGAGTATGTAAACACAATTGGGTAAGGAAGTCCTCATCTTAACACTCTGTATAGGTTAAGGAGTTCTATAGCTCATGGTGTCAGGATCCGTCTGCTGAGCTAGACCTCTCATGCTGTTCTGAGAAATCATCTCAGCATGAGTTCACAATTAAAGCCTTCTCTGTCTGTGCCCTATTGAATATCACTACAAGTGAAGATCTTTACAGGCCCAGTGCAGTCAAAAATGTGATTATCCTGTGTTTTTATATACATTTCCACACTATGAGGTTGGAATAATATGGTGAAAATGCTGATAATGCCCTTTTAGTGTAAGATCTGTTTGAAATGTCTGCCTGTTTTGGTGGGATGGAGTTTTGGCCTGCCTGGTGATATCACCAGGTGGTAAATTAGTTAACACCAATAAGAAAGAGAGTTCCAAACCTCTCTGCCAATAACAGCTAGTTGTCAGTTTTCCCCTACCCACTCAGACCACTCCCAGACAGTCCTACCAAAATTATTGTTTGAGACATTGCTCTTCGTTAGCAAGCTATTTTTGTTTCTTTTTGTGTAGGCCTATGCTTTGTTACAACTTATCCGAGATTCATTGTGGATGCACTATACCTGACCATGATAAGGGGATATCAGACCTCTAGTTAGGAACAGCTCAATATGTCCAGAATTGGGGTGAAAGGTGCTCTAGAACTCAACATAAACACATCTTGAATGAGTTGATGAGGAGTAAGGCTTTGCATGGTGGATTTACAGATTTTACAGGTCTCAGTGTGTTGTGTATCTCACCACAGTATGGAAATGAGAAACTGGGAGCTTGGCCTTAATTGATAAACCTTGACGAGACACTTATTGTATTAGGCAAATGTGCTGTGACATCACAAGGCTGGAATATAAGCCTCCCTTGCTAGTGCAGTTAAGGGAGGACTCAACATAACCAACAAAGAGTGCGCTGTCAGTCCTGGGAGAGAAATCGGCTGGGAGACAACTAACTGGTGAGTGTCCATCTCACTCTTATACAAACACACACAGGACAGATCAAAACTATATTCAACACCTCACTGTAGTGACTGTAAGGAGCAAGGCCTAATCCTGGCTGCCTCTCCAGTCAGACTGGTCTCATAGACTAGACGTAACATAGTAAATGTAAATCCGGGACACTGAAATTAGTATGATATGTTACATTTGGTATGGTTACATAAGACAGAAGTTTACTTAAGGCAAAAACGAAAAGTAGTGTCATTGGTCGGGGTTGATGGGTGGGCGTATAACGAGGATGTCTAGCAACCCAAAGGTTGCGTGTTCGAATCTGATCACGGACAACATTAGCAATTTATCTAATTAGCAACTTTGCAACTACTTGCTACTTAGCATGTTAGCTTACCCTAACCTTAACCCTTTAACCTAACTCCTAACCTTAACCCCTAGCCTAGCTAACGTTAGCCACCTAGCTAATGTTAGCCACAACAAATGTGTTTTTTGTTGTTGTTTTTTTTAACATATTTACGAATTGCAATTCGTAACATATTGTACGAATTGCAATTTGTAACATATCATATGAAATGGATGATGGACATCCACAAATGAATACATACCAAACGAAACGTAACATAACATACTAATTGGAGTGTCATTGTTTTACATTTTACTGTGTTACATCTACTCCTGAATCCAGGTTGCTCCAGTCAGCTTACCAGAGTGCTGGGAATGGGTAGCCTACTGTAAGCTGCCTTTATTCAGGATGCTACTGTAAGACTAGAATATATTTTTTGCATGTGCTTCCTGGCTTGATGTTGGTTTGAGTTCCCTTTACTCAGGGTGTATTGGAGCAGCAGAGCACAAGGCGATCAAGTGATCTGCCTTGGGTGTTACGGCAGAAGGGTGCAGGACAATGGGGTAGTTGTAGCCAGGGATGGGTTGCCTTGAGGCAGGGGGTCCTCCTCATGGTGCTGATGGGGCCTGCAGGACTCTCAGGAGTCTGAGTTGAGGGAGATTTTAGGGTGAGCCTTTGTAGTACAGTGTTCACATGACTGGTGTGGAATGGTAAGGGGGAAAAAATTCATACAGGAATTATTTTATACAGTCTACAGGAGTTCAGTTTAGCTGTGACTCCATAGTGAGTTTGATGTACAGTGCCAAAGATGTAGACACAACCAAGTCTGGAACCTCACCTGTCTCTCTCTCTCTCTAGAGGAAAAATAATGGTAGGCTACACTTCTTATCTTCATTTCAGCTACAATACTGGAATTAGAGCTGAGTGATATATAATGTATATACCATGTAATGTAAACATGTATTTCAACATTTTGATATATTGTAATTTCACACATTTTCATTTCAAATTGCATGCATACAAGCACAGAGAATTCAATGTTTTTTCAACATGTTTGTATTTCTACACAGCGAGTGACTGTTAGATAAGATGTTCCCACCCAGTCATGTCTCTGTCTGTCTGGTAAATGTTCAGCAGTCATATGATAAGGAAGCAGCAGCCACACCAGTGATAGACAGGGAGAGAAGAGAAAGGGGCATTGACAGGAAACAGACTCTTGTTCTAGAGCTCTGTCCATTGTGCTTCATTATTTTCTCTGCTTACCACTGCAGTTCAGTGTGAGGAAAATTAGCTCTATAACATGGCGGACAAACTGACATACTCTAGCAACAGGAGTGAAGGCCTAGATCACTTATGGGTAGCTCTTGGACGTAGTCATGCGCAAGCAACTAAAAACATAGCTAAACACACAAGAAACAAACACCAGATATACTTTTAAGATTGTTAATTCCCCTACAACAGCCTGCTAAGTAGCAATGGATGGAATACTGGAATAACAAAGGGAAAAGCAAAATGTATAAGCAGTAGGTTATTGTATGAAAATCCTGCTTTAAAATATGTGAAATACAGTATTGGATTTCTGCCGTTCATTTATAGAGTAGGTCAATTACTATTAGTGAGAGCAAATATCCGGTGATGGGTTGACTTGCCACAATCGAACAAAAATAACTTAATCCATTCTTGGGAAAGCCATTTTGTTAAGAAAAGGCAGACCATAGTCTCCAGCAACTTTATCAAAAACTTCATAAACTCCCAAAGAGTGAGAGAGGAAATTTTTTCAGTGTGGCTTTAGAGATTGAATCGCCTTATGTGCCTCATCTGCAGTCAAATCAGGTTTCCCTCTGACCATCTAAGAACCTGGAATCAAAGGGCTATGTCCTGCATTCTGTCCACCATACTATTAAATGTTAATTCAGGATTATCTAATTGCTTTGTTAGGCTGCTGTTTCATTCACTAATGTCCTACCTCCACATTTACATACATCAGAATTTGACAATCCTGGCTAAGGTCCTACATGCTGACTGCTGACATGATCATCCCAGAGGGAAAATGAGGGAGGTATCAGTTCAATCTTGTGACTCCAATGTATTTTTCTTAAGTTGACCCAATACGGGTTAACATTGCAAGAACATGAACAATCAATGTGGTCTAGAGTGAATGTGGTCATAAGACATTTAGCCAGAGCAGACCATGTAAATGGCTTCTGTTTAGTGTGACTTTCTGCTCTCCTTTAGCTCCCATAATGTCATAGTGGTATATAATGTCTACACTTGTGTCTACACCTTATCAGATTTGAGCTATTTCACAATAAATGAATCTGGCTTTGTGCCTGATATCTGATTACACTGCTCATTTTCCTGTCTCTACCTCATGTTTCCAGCTGATGTTTCCACCTCTGCCAGTTCTCAGTGGGACATGTATTTAATCATACACTCCGCTGTGAAAGAAAGAGATGGAGAGACTGGATGTGGGAGAGCAGGGCACAGTGTCTACAGTTAGATAAACGCTGCTGGACTGGCATGCCAAAGACAGTTGCAGACTGCTACTTAAGAGTGAGGATGGTAACGGCTTGTCTTTCTCCACAGACTAGCATGGGGCAGAATCAAGATAAAGTGGAGGGGGATGAACAGGCCAGCAGTGGAGGAACGGAGGAGAGGGGGCCCTGCCCCGACCTGGGGGATGCAGGTGGGGACACGGGCGGCGCCATGGAGGGAGGAACCCCCTGTGAGGAGGCCGGTAATGCCAGGGAGGATCCAGGGAAAGCAGCCGCTGAGAGTCTGTATGAAGGCCCGGGCGGGGAGCCAACAACCCATTCGGCAGAGAAAAACCTAAGCACTCAGAAAAGGGTGAGTCCTTCCATGGAGGGGGGGTTGAGGGAGGAAGGGGCTGGAGGAGAGGAGGGAGGCAGGACTGCTGTACTGACTCCACAGGATCCGGACAATAGCCAGAGCCCAGAGAGTCACACACAGAGTGAGGAGAAGGCCAGAATACCCAGACAATCCACCCAAAACCTGAGCGAGAAGGAGGGTAAAACTGCCAAGATGTACCGTCGAGATGAGAGAACAGCTTCACACCAGAAAAAACAAGAAGAAAACCTCTGCTCTGCTTTAGAGGAAGTTACTGGGGAGACATACAATCCAGCTGTGGATAAAACTGATGGCACTGTTTCAATGGGTGAGGCCACCACGGAATACAAGAAGGAGGGTTCTGTAAAAGTTGGCAAGGGTGGGACTAATATGGGAACTACTGATGACGTCACTCAAGAGCGAGGAAGAAAGAAGTTGCCTGTTCAGGAAGACCAGGAAATGAAAATGAAAAATGGAACCTCAGAGGCAGTTGAAGATGAAGACACCAAGTGCACTGATGGAGCTGTAGGCGGTTTGAGAGAACTAAAAGGTCCCTATAAGACTAAACGTCAATCATCATTGAAAAAGACCAAAGGGGAAATGTGTCTGTCAGTTGTGGGTGGGAACTTGAACCATGACCATCCAACAGTGGGACAGGTAAAGCCACATGAAGATGAAAACAAAGGTGACATTGAGAAAGAGAATAAAGTGTCAGAGGCAGCAAGGTGTGACATCAAGCCTGGCCGGAATGACAATCACAAACAAAGTGAGCTGGAAGGGACAGGATCCCCTACAACTGACCCTCCCATTCAAGGGGACGAAGAAGACTTGCCCATTGTGCCTACAGTAGGGCCAAGCTCTATTTTGGAGAAGCTACTGAAAAGAAACAAAAGTGAGGCGTCTCCAGATCTCTCCAAAGTTAGAAAGGTGGTGTCAAGGGACCAGTCTGATGATCATGACCAGCTGAAAACCGCTGAGACAAAGCCTCATCCACAGGGTGTTGCGACAGGGGCCATACCAACACCAATATCAGCCGTGAAGGAAACTAAACCAAAACCTGCCGTAATGAAAACATCAAAATCATCCGCTGATATTGCAAAGACAGCTCCATCAGATAAAAATATCCCTGGATTACAGTGCGATATTGAGGAGGAAACCATAATGTCATCATCCTCTGTATGTACAACAGAGAGACCCCCTAGAGTGGAAGTTAACACTAAGCCCTGCCATGAGGAGGATCATCCACAAAGTCTGACAAAGAGTGAGCAGGCAGGAAAAACTGCTCAGGACTCCACAGATATAATCTGTCTACCAGCTTCACCTCTAGTGACTGGATCTGTCACAGAGAGAGAAGCGAGGACATCCTCACCAATGGATGAGGCTGACTGTAAAGGTTCAGAGCAGGACTCAGCAACAACAGTTGCCTCACCCCAAAACGAGGGGAAGACGATGGGAAATACACTCCCAGCTGAAACCCAGTCACCAGAGCGCTCACAGAGTCTACCTGTTGAGGGCAGGCCATCCTCTAGGAGTGATGTCATTGTCATCCCAGAAAAACCTGCATCTTCCTCAGTGTCTGAGGTCATCACTGAGTCTATGGAGTCTATGTCCTGCAACAAAGAGGATGATCAAACCACAGAGCCCCTGCCTTTGCACAACATAGATGAATCACCCAGCACTATCACTGTCACTGAGATTCCTCCACCACAACCAGAAAATACCACTGTGGGGAAGACAACACCTAGCCTATGCACCTCAGAGGCCTTGCATGATGATTCTCTGGAGGAGGCGAAGACCATGAAGGACCCTCCTCAAATAACAGACATCCCAGTTGTAGTGATAGAGGCTACCCTGGCCTCGGTAGGAACTGGGATGGCTCGATCAGAAGAAAGCCAAGAGAGTATGGATAATCAGAACAAAGATGAGAAGCTTCAGTCTCAAAATGAGACTTTAAAAACAGAACCTGTGTCACAGCAAGTCACAGAGAGCACCACTGCAGTACACCGTGATGAAAAGTCTACCCAGGACAAGGACGAAACTGCCTCCGAGAGTGACAAACACCAGGATACTCTTAAATCGAGGCCTGTTTCTGAACTCATAAAGGAGAACATTCTACTACAAGAAAAGCTGAAGCATCCGGATTTGACAAAGCCATTGGAAGCAAAGCCTGATTGGGTTTCGGAGCAAGCCCAGTCTGTGAAGGTGGCTCAAATGTTGGCGGCTTTTGACTTCCCCAAGAAATCCCCAGAGAAGGCACTAGAGAGGAAACCATCTGTGAGAAAAGGTAGGAGCTTTACAAGTTATCATCTGAAATGTGCATTATATGACAGCCTACTGTAAGTGGGGATGAATAAAGATACCAGGGCACCATGTGCATGAATCAGAAATGTACAGTGGTGGAAAAAGTACCCAACTGTCATACTTGAGTAAAAGTAAAGATGCCTTTTAATAGAAAATGACTCAAGTGAAAGTCACCCAGTAAAATACTACTACTACAAAAGTATTTGGTTTTAAATATACTTAAGTATCAAAAGTATAAATCAATTCACATTCCTTATATTATGAAAACCAGAGCACGATTTTCTTGTTATTTTAATTTACGGATAACCAGGGGCACACTCCAACACTCAGACAATTTACAAACAAAGCATTTGTGTTTAGTGAGTATGCCAGATCAGAGGCAGTAGGGATGACCAGGGATGTTCTCTTGATAAGTGTGTGAATTTGACAATTTTCCTGTCCTGCTAAGCAATGAAAATGTAATGTGTACTTTTGGATGTCAGGGAAAATGCATGGAGTATAAAAAGTACATTATTTTCTTTAGGAATGTAGAGGAGTAAAAAGTTGCCAAAAATATGAATAGTAAAGTACAAAAATGACTTAAGTCACAATACTTTAAAGTACTACTTAAGTACTTTATACCATTGGAAATATATATTTGAAAGATTTCTATGCTGAAAGTAGTCCAAAATATAAATATATACTACCAGTCAAAAGTTTGGACACACCTACTCATTCAAGGGTTTTTCTTTATTTTTACTATTTTTTACATTGTAGAACAATAGTGAAGACATCCAAACTATGAAATAACACATATGGAATCATGTAGTAACCAAAAAAGGGTTAAACAAATCAAAATATTTTAAATTTGAGATTCTTCAAATAGCCACCCTTTGCCTTGATGACAGCTTTGCACACTCTTGGCATTCTCTCAACCAGCTTCATGAGGTAGTCACCTGGAATGCATTTCAATTAACAGGTGTGCCTTCTTAAAAGTTAATTTGTGGAATTTCTTTCCTTAATGCGTTTGAGCCAATCAGTTGTGTTGTGACAAGATAGGGGGGTTTCTTCAAGTGCAGTTGCAAAAACCATCAAGCGCTATGATGAAACTGGCTCTCATGAGGACCGTCACAGGAATGGAAGACCCAGAGTTACCTCTACTGCAGAGGATAAGTTCATTAGAGTTACCAGCCTCAGAAATTGCAGCCCAAATAAATGCTTCACAGAGTTCAAGTCACAGACACATCTCAACATTAACTGTTCAGAGAGGACTGTGTGAATCGGGCCTTCGTGGTCGAATTGCTGCAAAGAAACCACTACTAAAGGACACCAATAATAAGAAGAGACCTGCTTGGACCAAGAAACACGAGCAATGGACATTAGACCGGTGGAAATCTGTCCTGTGGTCTGGAGTCCAAATTTGAGATTTTTGGTTCAAACTGCTGTGTCTTTGTGAGATGCGTGTTGGTGAACGGATTATCTCCGGATGTGTAGTTCCCACCGTAAAGCATGGAGGAGGAGGTGTTATGGTGTGGGATGCTTTGCTGGTGACACTGTCAGTGATTTATTTAGAATTGAAGGCACACTTAACCAGCATGGCTACCACAGTGATACGCCATCCCATCTGGTTTGGGCTTAGTGGGACTATCATTTGTTTTTCAACAGGACAATGACCCAACACACCTCCAGGCTGTGTCAGGGCTATTTTACCAAGAAGGAGAGTGATGGAGTGCTGCATCAGATGACCTGGCCTCCACAATCCCCCGACCTCAACTCAATTGAGATGGTTTGGGATAAGTTGGACCGCAGAGTGAAGGAAAAGCAGCCAACAAGTGCTCAGCATATGTGGGAACTCCTTCAAGATGTTGGAAAAGAATTCCAGGTGAAGCTGGTTGAGAAAATGCCAAGAGTGTGCAAAGCTGTCAAGGCAAAGGGTGGCTATTTGAAGAATCTCAAATGTAAAATACACTGCTCAAAACACTAAAATAACACATCCTAGATCTGAATGAATGAAATAATCTTATTAAATACTTTTTTCTTTACATAGTTGAATGTGCTGACAACAAAATCACACAAAATATTATCAATGGAAATCAAATTTATCAACCCATGGAGGTCTGGATTTGGAGTCACCCTCAAAATTAAAGTGGAAAACCACACTACAGGCTGATCCAACTTTGATGTAATGTCCTTAAAACAAGTCAAAATGAGGCTCAGTAGTGTGTGTGGCCTCCCTACAACGCCTGGGCATGCTCCTGATGAGGTGGCGGATGGTCTCCTGAGGGATCTCCTCCCAGACCTGGACTAAAGCATCCGCCAACTCCTGGACAGTCTGTGGTGCAACGTGGCGTTGGTGGATGGAGCGAGACATGATGTCCCAGATGTGCTCAATTGGATTCAGGTCTGGGGAACGGGCGGGCCAGTCCATAGCATCAATACCTTCCTCTTGCAGGAACTGCTGACACACTCCAGCCACATGAGGTCTAGCATTGTCTTGCATTAGGAGGAACCCAGGGCCAACCGCACCAGCATATGGTCTCACAAGGGGTCTGAGGATCTCATCTCGGTACCTAATGGCAGTCAGGCTACCGCTGGCGAGCATATGGAGGGCTGTGCGGCCCCCCCCAAAGAAATGCCACCTCACACCATGACTGACCCACCGCCAAACCGGTCATGCTGGAGGATGTTGCAGGCAGCAGAACGTTCTCCACGGCGTCTCCAGACTCTGTCACGTGCTCAGTGTGAACCTGCTTTCATCTGTGAAGAGCACAGGGCGCCAGTGGCAAATTTGCCAATCTTGGTGTTCTCTGGCAAATGCCAAACGTCCTGCACGGTGTTGGGCTGTAAGCACAACCCCCACCTGTGGATGTCGGGCCCTCATACCACCCTCATGGAGTCTGTTTCTGACCGTTTGAGCAGACACATGCACATTTGTGGCCTGCTGGAGGTCATTTTGCAGGGCTCTGGCAGTGCTCCTCCTGCTCCTCCTTGCACAAAGGCGGAGGTAGCAGTCCTGCTGCTGGGTTGTTGCCCTCCTACGGCCTCCTCCACGTCTCCTGATGTACTGGCCTGTCCTGGTAGTGCCTCCATGCTCTGGACACTACGCTGACAGACACAGCAAACCTTCTTGCCACAGCTCGCATTGATGTGCCATCCTGGATGAGCTGCACTACCTGAGCCACTTGTGTGGGTTGTAGACTCCGTCTCGTGCTACCACTAGAGTGAAAGCACTGACAGCATTCAAAAGTGACCAAAACATCAGCCAGGAAGCATAGGAACTGAGAAGTGGTCTGTGGTCACCACCTGCTAAACCAGTCCTTTATTGGGGGGTGTCTTGCTAATTGCCTATAATTTCCACCTGTTGTCTATTCCATTTGCACAACAGCATGTGAAATTTATTGTCAATTAGTGTTGCTTCCTAAGTGGACAGTTTGATTTCACAGAAGTGTGATTGACTTGGAGTTACATTGTGTTGTTTAAGTGTTCCCTTTATTTTTTTGAGCAGTGTATATTTTGATTTGTTTAACACTTTTTTGGTTACTACATGATTCCATATGTGTTATTTCATAGTTCTGATGTCTTCACTTATTCTACAATGTAAAAATAAAGAAAAACCCTTGAATGAGTAGGTGTCCAAACTTTTGACTGGTATTGTGTGTATATGTATGTGTGTGTGTGTGTGTGTGTGTGTGTGTGTGTGTATATATATACATACACACAGTGAGGGGGAAAAAGTATTTGATCCCCTGCTGATTTTTGTACGTTTGCCCACTGACAAAGACATGATCAGTATATAATTTTAATGGTAGGTTTATTTGAACAGTGAGAGACAGAATGACAACAAAAAAATCCAGAAAAACGCATGACAAAAATTTTATAAATTGATTTGCATTTTAATAAGGGAAATAAGTATTTGACCCCTCTGCAAAACATGACTTAGTACTTGGTGGCAAAACCCTTGTTGGCAATCACAGAGGTCAGATGTTTCTTGTAGTTGGCCACCAGGTTTGCACACATCTCAGGAGGAATTTTGTTCCACTCCTCTTTGCAGATCTTCTCCAAGTCATTAAGGTTTTGAGGCTGACGTTTGGCAACTCGAACCTTCAGCTCCCTCCACAGATTTTCTATGGGATTAAGGTCTGGAGACTGGCTAAGCCACTCCAGGACCTTAATGTGCTTCTTCTTGAGCCACTCCTTTGTTGCCTTGGCCGTGTGTTTTGGGTCATTGTCTTGCTGGAATACCCATCCACGACCTAATTTCAAGGAAGGAGGTTCTCACCCAAGATTTGACAATGCATGGCCCCGTCCATCATCCCTTTGATGCAGGGAAGTTGTCCTGTCCCCTTAGCAGAAAAACACCCCCAAAGCATAATGTTTCCACCTCCATGTTTGACGGTGGGGATGGTGTTCTTGGGGTCATAGGCAGCATTCCTCCTCCTCCAAACACGGCGAGTTGATGCCAAAGAGCTCGATTTTGGTCTCATCTGACCACAACACTTTCACCCAGTTCTCCTCTGAATCATTCAGATGTTCATTGGCAAACTTCAGACGGCCCTGTATATGTGCTTTCTTGAGCAGGGGGACCTTGCGGGCACTGCAGGATTTCAGTCCTTCACGGCGTAGTGTGTTACCAATTGTTTTCTTGGTGACTATGGTCCCAGCTGCCTTGAGATCATTGACAAGATCCTCCCGTGTAGTTCTGGGCTGATTCCTCACCGTTCTCATGATCATTGCAACTCCACGAGGTGAGATCTTGCATGGAGCCCCAGGCCAAGGGAGATTGACAGTTATTTTGTGTTTCTTCCATTTGCGAATAATCGCACCAACTGTTGTCACCTTCTCACCAAGCTGCTTGGCGATGGTCTTGTAGCCCATTCCAGCCTTGTGTAGGTCTACAATCTTGTCCCTGACATCCTTGGAGAGCTCTTTGGTCTTGGCCATGGTGGAGAGTTTGGAATCTGATTGATTGCTTCTGTGGACAGGTGTCTTTTATATAGGTAACAAGCTGAGATTAGGAGCACTCCCTTTAAGAGTGTGCTCCTAATCTCAGCTCGTTACCTGTATAAAAGACACCTGGGAGCCAGAAATCTTTCTGATTGAGAGGGGGTCAAATACTTATTTCCCTCCATTAAAATGCAATTCAATTTATAACATTTTTGACATGCATTTTTCTGGATTTTTTTTGTTATTCTGTCTCTCACTGTTCAAATAAACCTACCATTAAAATTATAGACTAATAATTTATTTGTCAGTGGGCAAACGTACAAAATCAGCAGGGGATCAAAAACGTTTTTCCCTCACTGTATATATAGTGTGTGTGTGTGTGTGTGTGTGTGTGTGTGTAATATATAAAAAAATATATCTTACTTAGTTATGCGATGTATCCCAATCCCCTCAGATTTACCTTCATCTAGTGGGCCTAAACAACGAGGCTCGGGGAAACATTTTGGTGTGCTGATAGGGTAAAGCTGTTATTTGTAATAGTTGTAGAATGTGGCTTATTCCACTATGTGTGGTTGTAAAATGATGCCATCTTGTGGTAACTAGAATAAAGAAAGTCCGGAGGAGATTTATATATATATATATATACACTGCTCAAAAAAATAAAGGGAACACTAAAATAACACATCCTAGATCTGAATGAATTATATAATCGTATTAAATACTTTTTTCTTTACATAGTTGAATGTGCTGACAACAAAATCACACAAAAATTATCAATGGAAATCAAATTTATCAACCCATGGAGGTCTGGATTTGGAGTCACCCTCAAAATTAAAGTGGAAAACCACACTACAGGCTGATCCAACTTTGATGTAATGTCCTTAAAACAAGTCAAAATGAGGCTCAGTAGTGTGTGTGGCCTCCACGTGCCTGTATGACCTCCCTACAACGCCTGGGAATGCTCCTGATGAGGTGGCGGATGGTCTCCTGAGGGATCTCCTCCCAGACCTGGACTAAAGCATCCGCCAACTCCTGGACAGTCTGTGGTGCAACGTGGCATTGGTGGATGGAGCGAGACATGATGTCCCAGATGTGCTCAATTGGATTCAGGTCTGGGGAACGGGCGGGACAGTCCATAGCATCAATGCCTTCCTCTTGCAGGAACTGCTGACACACTCCAGCCACATGAGGTCTAGCATTGTCTTGCATTAGGAGGAACCCAGGTCCAACCGCACCAGCATATGGTCTCACAAGGGGTCTGAGGATCTCATCTCGGTACCTAATGGCAGTCAGGCTACCTCTGGCAAGCACATGGAGGGCTGTGCGGCCCCCCAAAGAAATGCCACCCCACACCATGACTGACCCACCGCCAAACCGGTCATGCTGGAGGATGTTGCAGGCAGCAGAACGTTCTCCACGGCGTCTCCAGACTCTGTCACGTCTGTCACGTGCTCAGTGTGAACCTGCTTTCATCTGTGAAGAGCACAGGGCGCCAGTGGCGAATTTGCCAATCTTGGTGTTCTCTGGCAAATGCCAAACATCCTGCACGGTGTTGGGCTGTAAGCACAACCCCCCACCTGTGGACGTCGGGCCCTCATACCACCCTCATGGAGTCTGTTTCTGACCGTCTGAGCAGACACATGCACATTTGTGGCCTGCTGGAGGTCATTTTGCAGGGCTCTGGCAGTGCTCCTCCTGCTCCTCCTTGCACAAAGGCGGAGGTAGCAGTCCTGCTGCTGGGTTGTTGCCCTCCTACGGCCTCCTCCACGTCTCCTGATGTACTGGCCTGTCTCCTGGTAGCGCCTCCATGCTCTGGACACTATGCTGACAGACACAGCAAACCTTCTTGCCACAGCTCGCATTGATGTGCCATCCTGGATGAGCTGCACTACCTGAGCCACTTGTGTGGGTTGTAGACTCCGTCTCATGCTACCACTAGAGTGAAAGCACCGCCAGCATTCAAAAGTGACCAAAACATCAGCCAGGAAGCATAGGAACTGAGAAGTAGTCTGTGGTCACCACATGCAAAACCAGTGCTTTATTGGGGGTGTCTTGCTAATTGCCTATAATTTCCACCTGTTGTCTATTCCATTTGCACAGAAGCATGTGAAATGTATTGTCAATCAGTGTTGCTTCCTAAGTGGACAGTTTGATTTCACAGAAATATGATTGACTTAGAGTTACATTGTGTTGTTTAAGTGTTCCCTTAATTTTTTTGAGCAGTTTAATATTTTTTTTTATTTTTTGTATTTTACCCCCCTTTCTCTACCCAATTTCGATCTTCAATTCATGATCAATTAAATCTAATAGCTAAAATACCTCAACATTTGTCAACAGCTGCAGAGGTAGCAGTTATAGAAACACAACAGTACACTGACCTCTTTCCCTTTTGAGTCTGGATGACATTTGCATAGGCACAGTGACATTTTATAAGGGACAGTGCAGCAACCACTCCCATGCCTTCAAATTTTACACATCTGCCATTAAAAGAAAAGTTAGAGGGGGAATTATGTCAATGGTTTTTGCTCTTCAAGTTTCTGATTTTCAAGGCGTTCACATTTATCACATTGAAACAATATACAGTATGCTGTTTATTATTATTATTATTATTATTATTATTATTATTATTATAATATAGAAAATATAATTGGATTTCCTTTTTATATTCCCTGTTTGACCGCTAGGTTTTATGGGTATTATGACACCACTGTGGGGGCTCTAGTCCAAAAATGCCTGGCCAAGCCATAGCTGAGGCGGGGAATGGCAATAGGGGGAGGGCGTTGTAACCGGTGCAGCAGTGACAGTGGAAAAGAGAGCACAGGCGAGTTGTCAGCGGCTTCAGCGTGGTGGATTCAGTTCGTTAAACGTCGGCAGTCCTATTTGAGAGAATTCAGCAGTCAGGGATATTTTTTACTTTGATCTGTAAGGTAGGTTTTGTTTTTTATCTTTACTAATATTGTACACACATTTAGCGACATTCCTGCTTGGTTGATTGTATTCAACTGTGCCGTCTGAGCTTTAGTTAAGTAATGTTAGCGAGGCAATTGCTTGGATTGATTTAAGAAAGCTAGCTAGCTAGTACAGTTAACGTTGCCTAGCTGAATTGGGATAGCCACGTTTTCAACGTCAATGAGTTAGCTACCTAGCTGAGTTAGGTCACGTCTGCTAGCTAACTACCTTGTTTGACTCTAATAATTATGATATCCATTAGCTAGATAGCCACCATGCGGAATGAATGTCCAGTCCAGCAGCCAGTTGGGGTGGGGTATATTAGCCACGACAACGTCATAGTATCTGATGAACCAAACTAACCTGCGGTTCCAGTTAAAAAGAAGAGGATGAGGACGGTGATGTAATTTAGCCTCAAACTGAACGAAATGAGATAATATTTAGGTAACTAGCAAGTTAACTGGAAAGTTTTGATTCAGACAGTTGAGCTTCATTCATCGTGCAGCTCAATGTCAGCTGGGTGATGAGTTTGCAACAATTTTGAGCACAATCAAATCAGTTTGTCCACCGATATAATAATTCCCTGACAAAACATATTGTTCCCGCGGAAATCTCGATAATTTTTTAAAGAACATAGTTGCAATGATTGCACCACTACTTTTTATTTTAAAGAGTTCGAGCAATAGGCTAATACATTTTATTCTGACGGAGCTTTCTTGAGAAGACTTATTTTATGGCATGTTATGTCTGGAAAAATAATATTCTGTAATTATAATTTGTTTGGTGTAGTCAGTAGGACCAAGGGAGAATGAGTAATGTACCAGCGAGCCTAGTTGCAGCTGAATAATACTCAGCAAGAAGGAAGGGGGGTCAAGGCAGAGAGAGGGGTGTCGAGGCAAAGCAGAGCTGCGCTACCGACGCAGCTATGTTTCAAATATCGATTGGGTCAAATTACGTGGATAAAGATATATTTTAGTGAGACCATAAATACGTTATGCTTCCCCCTTTTTGTATCTGATCCCTCATAAACATTCCGCTATGGCTTGTCCTCTAGCCGTCGCGGGCGGAGGTGATGGGTCACCATGAATGGCCATGTATAATGCCAACCTACTTGTGTGACTTGGCTAGATGTATTGAACAACCATAGCTTTTATCAGCTTTTACACTTTTCAGGCTGTTAAAAAATAGCATTTTGACCTTTGACAACAAACCAATATGATTTGATTTTGGTTTTCAGACCAAAGTGATTTATCCATTAATTATTAGCCTTGATCCCCCTCCAGAACTATTTGCATAAAAGTGTGTTTGCATAAGCAGCTTGGGCGTTCCCTAACATTGGAGAGAGTGAGTGTGAGTCGTGGGTGCAGGACTGGTCATTGCTAGCTGTCAGTCAGACCTGAGGGGCACATGTTAACACCACGGTCATGTTTGCTCTGGATGTCAGGACACATCAACCTAGGGCTGGCTGGCTGGCCTCTCAGATCGCACCGCAGTTTCCTCAGAAGTCACTCCCCTGCCTTCTACGGCTCGGCTGGGAGAGGAAGTGTCAGAATGCAGAGGGAATTTAAGCGTGAGATGCAAGGAAGTGTTAGGCTACAGAGGATGCAGCAGGGAGAGAGGTGTGGTATTCACGCGCGCCTCCGCCATAATGCACAAGTGTCCCAAAGCTGAGGGAGTGAACATTATCGAGGGTACTAATTAGACCCTCCGATAGCCTCTTCCGCCAAGCCATCAAGGCTTCAGAGCGAAGTGCTATCCCAACACGCACGGCGATATGGTTGGAGTTTAAGCAATTTGATCAAAATAATGGAGAGGCGTGCCTAATTATATGCCACGTGCATTTATTTATGTCTGATTCGAGACTTGACACGTCTAACAGATGAAATACCTCGCCAATTAAATGTTAATGAGGTTTATATATTGTAAAACAGGGGGATTTGTTAATAAAAATGTCATGTTTGTTTTATTATTTAAAAGTGGAACATTAATTGCATCATTAAAGTCACGATGTGTCCCGAAGTTTATGGGCTTATTGATCCCCTCGCCACTCTCTGGAAGTAACCCTGTTGAGTTTCGTCAGCAACACGTGACAACGAAGGGCCTTCGGCGCGATTTGGTAGGGGCGAGGGGGTGGTTTGGGATTAACCGAGAGTGAGGTCGGAGACTGAGTTCTTGAACCCCCCTCTTCTCCAACCGCATTTGTATAAATGGATTCCAAGATGAAGGTCCTTAAGAAATTCACGAGAACACAACAAGAACATACACATTTTCAGGTAGCTTTTATGTATATTGGTAACTCAGAACGCATACCCCTGTTAACATGTCCTATATTCCTAAATTTGTGTCAGGTTCTCTCTGCAAGGTGCTATCTGAGTCCACATCATCAAGGTGAAGGGGTTATGACATGTCCTCCTGAGACTCCCCCTCTACAGGAAAATTAAATGCTGTAACTTTAAATAGGATTTAGATGACGATTTGGAGTACACATCAGCAACTGATTAAGCCTACAGCCCTACACATTACTTTTGGTGGTTTATTCAGCCAATTTTGTTCTGCCCTGTGGAGGTGTCAAATCATCATGCACCAGAGGTGGGACAAAGTCATTGTTATGCAAGTCACAAGTAAGTCTCAAGTCTTTGCCCTCGAGTCCCGAGTCAAGTCGAGTCAAAGATGAGGCAAGTCCCAAGTCGAGTCAAAAGTCAAAGCCATCAAGTCTCAAGTCGAGTCCAAAGTCCTACATTTTAGTTTCGAGTCATTTCAAGTCCTCTTAGCAAGCCTTTGCAAGTCATTACAAGTCCTCGTAGCAAGTCTTCTCGAGTCATAAGGCGCAAGTCCAAGTCAAGTCACGAGTCATTGATGTTAAAGTCCAAGTCGAGTTGCAAGTCTTTGTACATTTTGTCGAGTCGAGTCTGAAGTCATCAAATTCATGACTCGAGTCTGACTCGAGTCCAAGTCACATGACTCGAGTCCACACCTCTGTCATGCACACCTGCTCTGTGCTCAGAGTTCTTGCTGGTTGTTCATTTGTAGAGTAACCCAATATTTATTTTATTCAGACATTTTCTAAATCAAATGGGCATGTTTTTCCCCAAAAAATGTTTTAACACTTCAAATAAACAGACCAGGCAACTTGTAAAAAACATTTCTGAAAATAAAACAGGTGGTGGTCTAATCAGGGATTTAAAGTACAAATATTATTATAAAGACATAGGGTTTGTTTTGATTTTGACTTTCAGAGATTTCGTATACAACGTTACCCGTTTTATACTAACCCAATATTTAAAGATGGGATTATCGCACCCAACACCATTAATGATTCACGGTCATGATGCACTATGACAAACCATTTTTATAACTCCTAACCCTCACACAGGCATAAGTCAAATGAATTGTATGATTAAAAATGTACCCCATCCAGTGATTAACAGCATAGCCAGCAGGAGTGCTTAAAATAGGATGGTGCCAGTCTCTTTGTTTGACAGTTAGACACTTGGACGTTGGTCCTGTAAACAAGACCCATCATGGAAAGGTGTTGGCGTCTTGCCAATAGTATCCACCTCCTCTTTTGTGTGCTGCCAAGTTTAATGCTGTGTTTAGATGGTATGAGGTAGACGGCAAGCCGGATGTCATTGTTTTCAATGAGAGCACGCGGTGAATGCCGTCAGCCGCCACCTTAGATGGGATTTGCCGCCAGTTCAAATATTTCAATTTTTGCCGTCTGCCATAGCGTTGTTTTCTACCGGATATTGATTTGCACGGTTTGTTTACTGAAATCACCATAGCAACGCATATGGTTGGGCTGGCTTGCTTTTGCCGTCACCCTCTTTCTTGCTTTCTTGTCCGGCTATACCAACTGGTATGACTGTTTTTGCGTCCCTCGTCCAAACGCAGCATAATGGTATTTTGGCCAGGTGCATTTCCTTTGGCCCTCTTCTCTGTGTGCTGCCTAACCTACTCTGTGAGATTTGTAACGCTAAACTCGGAAGTTCCAGCAGTTACAAACCAACGCGATTTTTCCCCTCATATTTTCCCACCCACTGCTCACAACATCTGGTGAAATGGGCCATTGATTGCTGGAGGACGGCTCAGCGTGGGAGGACCTGACGATATGTCAGAACCAGGGTGAGATTTTGTGAAAGACCGACAGGACTGCACAGGCCTAGTTGAACTTGAGGGTGATGGCATGTGATGTGTGTCTGTCTGTACAGTGCCTTCAGAAAGTATTCAAACTCCTTGACGTTTTCCACATTTTGTTGTTACAGCCTGAATTTAAAATGGATTAAATTGAGATGTTTTGTCACTGGCCTACACACAATACCCCATAATGTACAAGTGTAATTATGTTTTTAGAATTTTTTACAATTTAAAATGAAAATTGTGTTAATAAGTATTCAATCCCTAAATAAGTTCAGGATAAAAAAATGTGCCTAACAAGTCAAAATAAGTTGAATGGACTCGCTCTGTGTTTAACATGATTTTTGAACCGCTACCTCATCTCTGTACCCCACACATACAATTATCTGTAAGGTCCCTCAGTTGAGCAGTGAATTTCAAACACAGATTCAACCACAAAGACCAGGGAGGTTTTTGAATACCTCGCAAAGAAGGGCACCTACTGGTATATGGGTAAAAATAAAAGCAGACATTGAATAGCCCTTTGAGCATGGTGAAGTTAATAATTACACTTTGGATGGTGTATCAATACACCCAGTCACTACAAAGATACAGGCGTCCTTCCTAACTCAGTTGCCGGAGAGGAAGGAAACCGCTCAAGGGGTTTCACCATGAGGCCAATGGTGATTTTTAAAACAGCTACATTGTATAATGGCTGTGATAGGAGAAAACTGAGGATGAATCAACAACATTGTAGTTACTCCAAAGAAATCAACTATGCCCTGAATACAAAGCGTTATGTTTGGGGCAAATCCAACACAACACATCACTGAGTACCACTCTTCATATTTTCAAGCATGGTGGTGGCTGCATCATGTTATGGGTATGCTTGTCATCACCAAGGGAGTAAAAAATAATAATAATACCAACTACTACTGAATAGAGCTAAGCACAGGCAAAACCTGGTTCAGTCTGCTTTCCAACAGACACTGGGAGACATTCACCTTTCAGCAGGACAATAACTTAACTCAAGAAAATGGCTGTCTAGCAATGATCAACAACCAACTTGACAGAGCTTGAATAATTTAAAAAAGAATAATGTGCAAATATTGTACAATCCAGGTGTGCAAAGTTCTTAGACTTACCCAGAAAGACTCACAGCTGTAATTGCTGCCAAAGATGATTCTAACATGGTTGAATATAAAAAAAAAAATGTTAGAATTATTCTTCCACTTTGACATATATAGTATTTTGTGTAGATTGTTGACAAATTACAATTAAAACCATTTTAATCCCACCTTGTAACACGTGGAAAAAGTCAAGGGGTGTGAATACTTTCTGAAGCCACTGTAGATGTAACTTATTTGGGATGTGGCCAGGATCATGCACTGATTTGATGAGCACACAATTCAGCATGATTTCTGTGGTGTATTCTTCTGATCAAAATAATTATTGTTTCATCACAACTATCGCCCACACTTTTTTTGTTTTGACCTTCTCATTTAGTGGGGTTCATTGTCTTGACGGATGTTTCACAACAGAACCTTGCACCTTAAAATCCTGTGCAGTGTGATTGGAAACACTTAGCCTAGGCAGTCTATCTAAAGCATGTCCTGATTTTAAGTAGCTTTATATGATTGGTGGAGTGGGCTCTCAAGTCTTGGAATTAAGTTGGATAAGTACACGCTTAGACGAAGGCCCTCTTGAGACATTTTACATCTTTCATTGTTATAGTGTAGTCTAGACCCTAGTAAGATCCTGTATCAGATCCTGACGTTCCAGTTTAAAAACAAGGTGAAATGGCGAATGCTGCCTCGTCCTTACTTGACATTTGATGTGCCATTTGAATGTTGTTTGAAATTTCTGGTCTGGTTTGTCCAAGCCTACCTAGGTAGGGAAATGAGTGGATCAGTTCCAGTCTATTGTATTTTTGCACCGGCTCTGTCTGTATGTTGCACGATACAGGATTCTTGGCCCTTGAGCTCATAGTCCTTCTCGTGTAAAGCCCATGTCCTCCCAGTCCAAAGTTTGTAAAATAATGCAACATTCCATTGAACTGAGCTGCTGATATTGTGCCCGCATGGTATTTTACAACGAGCAGAGCATAGACCACATGGTCACCCAGGAGTAGAGAGGGGTGAAAAAACAGCACCTTATCTCATTTTAAGAAAAGCGGTGGAATATAGCTGGAATTTGATGAGTGGTTCACTGTGACCTTGGTTACAGGAAAGGGATTTAATGTTAGGTGGTGTCTTTCCATGCATTCTGGGTGGCAAAAGGCAAAGTCTGCCAGTGCATGGAGTGCATTGAGGTGATGGTACAGAAAGAAAAGCCTTGGGACAACATGGATGGCAGACTGTGGGAAAAGAGGGGCCTCCACTCCAGTGTGGTTGTTTGTGTTGATGGCTATGTGGTTAATTGGTGTTAAGTTATTTAAGTAGGGCTACTTAATGTGCACTCACTGAAAAACAGATGGCAAACATACCATACAGCATGTTGTGTAGTTATGCATTTCATCATCAAATAGGTTATTTAACCCATTTGAAAATAACTTTTTTATTCATGTTGTGAAATTGCTTTCCTTGATGTCATAGCTGTTGAGCTCATCCTGTCAGTTGAGGAAGCGAGGCCTATTATCTGTCAACAAAAGAAGCTCTCTCTGCTCAACTTTGTAAATCGCTAGTATCCCCTGGGCAAATAGCTTTCAAGTTACAATTTACGAAATTACCAAATGGAACATCTTTCATAACTTGTAAAGAACACACACACACACACAAGTGCTGGTTAAATTCTGACGTGTCTGGTGTTTGAAAAACATGGTCATTGCTCATTTTATTCATCTGTTGCTCTGTGCAATTTTATTGGCCACTTTTGGCAAGTTTCTCTTGATGTGTTGTGAAATGTGAATATAGCCTAGTGATTGAACAGATTCAAATTTGCTGCTGTGTGTATTGAAGTGGTGCCATCATATTTTATACTTTTCTAATTCTGATCTCTTTCCTTGGTTGACTTTACCCCTCCCCTTCTTCACATAGGGCCTGTGTGTGTGTTGTTGGGATTTCCTGGTCAAATCTTGCTGGGATCCCTGCAGTGAGCTATGAAATTGAGTGCTTGATAACATCAGCACCTGTCTGGTTCCCTAGTAACCACTCTGTAGTGAGGGTATGGTGAAAGAAAATAGTGAATTCTATTTGGATTTACATTGTTCACCTTGGCTTTGGTTGACCTGCTGCCAATACTCCATGTACTGTACCATGTACTTTAAAGGCCCTTCCCTTATATTATCAGTGGCTTTCACAGGGAGAGAGGGAGAGACATGATGGGACTTTAAATGTGAGAGGATGCTGACCTGATCTGTCAGTGTGGTTGGGGGGATTGGGATCAAACAGGATACGGCCCTTCCTCCTCATTTCCCTGTCTGTGTACAATTTCCATTTACTCAGGATTCAGATTGATAAGTAAGCTAACCTTTCCCCCAGATTGATACTCTGTCTATTTCCTTGTTTGTATTGTTGTGGCACATTGTCAGGGTGGCATATTGTCATTAGTGTGGCAGGCTTCTTATTGACAAACCAGTTTTGGCACTGTTAACCATAGACAAAATGAGGTGACCATGCTGTTAGAACAGGGTTTTCTTCTGCATCAAAATGGGGCTTAGGTGGTGGGTGTGATCACTCCTGTTATAGGCCCTCCTGTTCGCCGCAGTGACAAAATGTAGCAGTTTTGAAGCTAATTTCCTGCAAGTCTACACATTTTGCCAAGGCTTATGCTATCTGAGTGACTCAAACATAAAAAAATCAATAGGAATTTTCAATTCTCCTTGTGTAGCTTTTATTTGAGTGATTTGTTAGTTCTCAAAGGTGATCTTATTTAAAAATAAATATGTCCATTATCTTTTCTACATACTTTGTCTGGTTTTAGTCTTAACTTTAAATGGAACCTTTTTCCATCCCAAATTTTTGTTTTACTTTTCGGACCAATACTTTCTATGCAGAAAAAACCTGTAGTAGTAGGCCTAATTGTGATGCATGAATATAACCATGTATGGTGTTAGATTGTGTCTGAGCTGAAAGGGAAATATAAGGCATTCTCTCCGGTCAACTACAAGCTCTCGCGTTCCTCTTTTTCACTCTCGTCACCTCTTTTCAGTAACTGCTTCCCAGCCTTATGTCAGAACGTAACAATGTGCCTTGATTTAATAGAAGGCAGCAGTCCCTACTCCCTAGCACTCCACTTTGACTGTTTGGTAGAGGGGAGAGGAGACCTCTAAACCTCTGTGCTCTCAAGGAAAGGGGGAATAGGCTGAATTCTTCAGTTATCACTGATTTTACTTCACATGCTGTGCTCAGTCAAATCAAATTTTATTGGGCACATACACATATTTAGCAGATGTTATTGCGGGTGTAGCGAAATGATTGTGTTCCTACCTCCAACAGGGCAGTAGTATCTAAAAATGCAGGTTATTTTTCTTTTTTGGCTGTATGTAATAACCCCCCCCTTCTAGAAACTAGAAGCAGAGCTTCCATGTCTGTCAGCGCCATCTTGCCAGTTTTCTCTGTCTGCATTCTTTTTACTGGTGCATAAGGCACTGTGCGGCACTGGCACAGGACAGGAGAGGAGGCCTGCATGGCCAGCTTAGAGATAAGTGTGAAGATCTTACAGTTGTCTGATATCTGTAAGGAAATAACTGGAAACAGATAAAAAATCAGGTGTGTTCTGGCATGTAACCCTTTCAGTTCAGTTTACCACTTGGAAAGAGCTGTTTGACATTTAAAGCTGCAATATGTAACTTTTTGGGCGACCTGACAAAATGTACATAAAAATGTGAGTTATAGATCTGTCATTCAAATTTGAAAGCAAGTTTAAGAAGCGGTAGATCTGTTCCATGTGCGCTATTTCTATTCTTCCCGTTCTTAAGTTCCGTTTTTTGTGTCTTATACTTTCGGTTTTATACACCAGCTTCAAACTGTTGAAAATACAATATCTTAGGTCATGGAAAATATATTTCACAGCGGTTTAGATGGTACAATGATTCTCTACACAATGACTGCTTGTTTTGTCACATAAACTGAAATTAGGCGAACTATTAGAATTTTAGCAACCAGGAAATTGTGATTTTCTGCAAATTGCACCTTTTAACTGAAATCAATACAGGTTATCCCTCAAACTGTCAGAAGTGTGTGTGTGTGTGTGGGGAGTAGTGGTATGCAGAGAAGAATGCAAAAATCCAAGTCACACTGGTTCCATTTCCTGCTAGTCATTTCCTCAGGCTGAGGGTCTTGGCCTATCAGTGGCAGCCAAGCCATGGTGTGATCCTTGGTGGTCCTCCTTTCTGTCTTTCAACATCAGTCTCAGCCCTGCTGGGCGTCAAGGAGACGGGCAGGTCGACCCCTCCTCTGTGATCTGACTGGCCCGTCCTACAGGCCAGTCTGCTTGGATTATGGCAGTGGCCAGTGAACCACATGACCCAGGAGACAGTAGAGGGAATGACAGGGCACCCTCAGGAACAGTCTGACACATGGCTGAGACTCTCAGATTGGTAACCTCCTTCTGTTGCCACACTGGTGGTGCTACTAGGGAGATGAGGCCCTGACTCTGGCTGGCTCTAGCCACTAGTTAGCTTGATCCAGCTAGGAGCTGATCCGTCATCATTATTGTGGAATAATTATAATGTTAAGGCAAGATTTTAATGGAGAAAGCTGATCCGAGAGCAGCGCTGTCTTTTTCAATCCTATCAGTATCGACACATACTCCAACGACGCACTTAGCGAACGTTCTGTCCGCGTGGTATTTTGGGAAACGCGTTACATCTTCGGCCTTTGTAGGAACGATGCATCGTTAAACACTCGTAAGCCTAAGTTCCATCGCTATCGGAGAACCCGGCCCTGGCTAACATTTTTATAGGGATACTTCAGGATTTTGGCAATGAGGCTCTTTGTCTACTTCCCCAGAGTGGAGCAGGAAGTATGTGATATCGTCCTGTAGAGGATAGGATAGCCAGGCTACGACGCTCGGTCATGCAAGACTGACTGACAGAGCTCTGTTATACACCTCCCTCCCCCACTCACTCAGCTATCACTGTCACATACCACAGTTGTAAAAACCCACCTGCCTGTCTTCCTGTAAACTTCTCATATTTATTGCCTTTGAACCGTACTGTATGTTTCGTATGTGGCCTCACTAGCTGAACATTTAAAAATGAACATTATTAAAACGTTCCCTGTCTTTTTATTGTTTGAAGAAAAGTGATATCTGTGTGTAGCCTAATTCATGGCATGAAATTGGGCATTCTGCTCAATGTGATATAATACCTGTTCAACAGAACTGATCAGACAGCAGTTTGCCTTCAAATACTACTCATGGACATAAGGTTTAATTCCCTGTGCTGTTTGTCTATGGCTACATAAATGCATTACGTTTTTAAACATTCCCTGGCTGGTATTTTACTGATGTTGCTAAGCAGCGTCTCAGTGTTTGTAAACATGGCCTGGAGACCTTGCTGCGGCTTGGCAGGGCCATCCAGTTTCAACTAAGTCTCAACTATAGGGGATGGCTGACTCACGAATTAGGCTAAAGCAGTCCACTGGTGCATTTGGCCAAACAGATCCAGCCTGTCAAGCACATCCTTACTGAGCTGAGGAGAAAACGCTTCTCCACCCTCGCTCTCTGTCAGATGACCCAGCCTTACCTAGCTCGCAGCAGATCTGCCAACTGCCAATATCTACAGCTATGACCCTGCATTGACCCCTGATGCAGGGGCCGTAACACATAGCAGAATGTCCCAGCATGCATTGCTTCTGGCCAGGGATGGAGATTGTGGTCATTATGCATTCCGGTCAGGCAGACCAGTGTGGAGACCAAACTGGAGCAGCAGGATGTTTGTCTGACTATGAGGGGGGTCCATGGTTAATTGGGTGGGACCGACAGGGCCTGTGATGAGCAGGTCAGGCCAGGAGGGTGTCTGGCTGGGGCTTGGGCTGACGGCTGGAGCTGGGGCTGCTCTGCTGGTGGAGGTCCTGCCACTGCAGGAACAAAATGCTCATTATCAATGAATCGTTTCATCCTACTCATCCATCTGTGTATGATGTGTAGTAGACCTGGAAAGTGTTGTCTGTTAGAAGCAGATGAATCACTGCAGAATGAGAGGAACCCTTTTTGACTTTATTTATTTAACCGTACTTCAGTCGTAATGGAACGGGTATCAAATGTACCCACTCAGCATTTATGCATTCTAACAAGAGACTGATTTGATTAGCTTACTGTGATAATTAGCCATGGTCCCTCCCTCACACACTCAACCGCTCGTCCAACCAGGCTCCACTCTGCTCTGACTGAGCCAGGACCCTGGTGTGCTCTGCTGTTCACAATGGGCTACCAGTCAATGATTGCCTCCCCATTCTAGAGTTGGCTTCCTCCAGCCAAGGGACCATATGGTGCCATCAGACCTGGTAGGGAGAGACTGGCTTTAATTGAACACTTGGAGTGGCCCTAAATTAGTCTGTCATACACTTTAGTTCCTTCCCATTAAACATGGAAGCCACGGTTTGTTCCTGACTAAAGCTGTTTTGTGCATCATTTCTACCACACTGACATCTTGGCACCATAGAGCACTAAAATGTCTGGCGTCTACATGTCTTCCTGTATCATACCATTTTAAGATAGTGTTATTTCTGGAGTTGGCGTGTATGATCTGCATTGGATCACAAGCTGTCCGTATGGAATCTACAGGTTCAGGCAGCTTGATGGAAACTCATACAGGTTGTTGCAATGTTCTGTACTGAGCTGCTGTAAGCCAGCTGTTTCCACTCTGTGTTCCCCCAGCCTTGGATAATGAGGACATACAAGACTGGGGTCACATTTCAGGGGTGCGTGCTTAGTCCCCTCCTGTACTCCCTGTTCACCCACGACTGCGTGGCCAAACACAACTCCAACACCATCATGAAGTTTGCTGACGACACAACAGTGGTAGGCCTGATCACCGACAACGATGAGACAGCTTATAGGTAGGAGGTCAGAGACCTGGCAGTGTGGTGCCAGGACAACAACCTCTCCACTTTTGGCTCCTGGGCGCTACTTTTAGAACTACTGGCTAAAACGTATACAAAAGTATCAGAATGTCTTTAACCTACTATTCCCTACAAGGGTGGCCTCGGCTGAGCCTTAAGCATGAGAACAGAGGTGATGAAGGGGTCAACAGGAGAAGGTGCCTCTGTTTGGGTTGGTTATGACTCTGTGGACTAGGCATTGGACAAGGGCCTCCCAGAGGAAATGGTGGTTGACTTGTGAATGTATACCCCATTGGTTGCCCTACTGCCAAGGTTCTTCCCTCCTTTAGCTCCAGCATGGGGGGGCATACATGGGCTGTGTGCCTGAATGCCTGTAGCATGTTGAGGAGGCTCGTGATGAGAGGTTAAGTCTAGCCTAACCTACACAAGGATCTAGGCTCGTATTCCACAAGGGTTATTATCAGTAGAGTAGTGTTGCATATCTGCCTGTGTCACTGTGCCACACCCGTCCACAGAAAGAACTTCCTGCCTGACTGACACACCACCACCACCACATGCCCTTCTTTGTCAGTGAATTAGGATGGGAATGGGTAGTAAAGTGTGTGTGAATAGTAGATAGCCTAGTGCTGCCAGGCAGTCTTGCATCATATCATCAGAGCTAGACTACACAGATCATCTGAAGTTCAGGGAGGTCAGTTAAGTGAGACTTCCTCCTAAGGCTATTAAACTAAAACTACAAAGATGTAGATGCTGCAGATGTCCCGGAGACGTGATGTGGCTCTATCATGTAGGACCAAGTTTCTCCTCCCTTACCTGGTTGCCTCAGCAACACTTTATTTGATATTTTGAAGTAAGTCAGTGTGTAGTTGCCAAATCAGATGTAGAGGTGATTTAAATTGACGAATGTCAACGATGGATTAATCTAGTCAGCAACCAAGAGACCAGACCCACACATTACATTTTAGTCATTTAGCAGACGCTCTTATCCAGAGCGACTTACAGTTAGTGAGTGCGTACATTTTCATACTGGCCCCCCGTGGGAATCGAACCCACAACCCTGGCGTTGCAAGCGCCATGCTCTACCAACTGAGCTACACAGGGCCACACTACAGTATCACACCTGTCTGAACGCAGTGGTTTATGTTTTGTCTTTGCAGTCAATGATGGAATGATTGCAGCGTTCACTTTTCTATCACAAGAGGAACTGTAGGCCTAGTTGAAGATAAACTAAGACAAAGTGGCCCACTTACTTTTGTCTTGTAATAAGTTATCCTCCCACTTTTGGAGGCTACTGCTTATTGGTAGCTCAGATGTGTGACTTCACTTGTAGCTGTTGAAAAGGTATGTTTTCCGAAAGGTCCCTCATCTGCTAACAGATTTCATTACTGGGTGAGAATTTCAGCTGAACCAGCTACAAAGTCCCTGGCTGTATCTAATTTGAATTGGACAGGTCTTATTTTTGTTGGGAAAAGCTTTGGTAGGTTTTTCCAGTGGATGAAAGATGGTTCTTGTATTTCTAAGTTGTTTGATAGTTGGCACAATGCAAGATGAAACAAATGAAATGTGATGAGAGGTGTAAGCCTTGTGTGGAATGTTATGTCAAACATGTTCATATGCTAGGGCAAGGCAGGGCTTAAAGAAATATCTCGCTCTCTCTGCTAAATGTAAGGCTTCAACCATAAGACCCACTAATAATTTAATTATTTTATCAAAGTAGTTTTTAACCTGCTTTTTTTTTTTTATAATCACTGATCTGGCTTTCAAGTCTGTATGAAAATGCCCTTTTTGTTACAAATGTAACCTGAAACATGCACATCCACTAATAATGACCAACTTCTGGTAGCAGGCATTATAGAAAATTAACACTGGTCTCATAAACAATCTTTCAAGCACAAGCCCACTGCTAGTGAGTAGCCAGCTAATCTTCATATTTAAAGTCTAGCCAACTTGGATCTATTTGCTTACTAACAAGGTAGAACAGTTGAACTGTTATGTATACATCCTCCAGTCCTTCTCCAACTGTTTGAACAACATATCTGTTCACTTTGTTTAATGTTGAAATCAGTTGGCCTACCTGGATAAAAATATGCTTTTCTCTGAATTAGAACGTTGCCAATTCCTTATACAAATGCTTATTTTATGCTCAGTGCACATTTACACTGAACAAAAATAAACGCAACAATCAACAATTCTGAAGATTTTACTGAGTAACAGTTCATATAAGGAATTCAGTCAATAGAATTGATGGATTTCACATGACTGGCCAGGGGTGCAGCCATGTGTGGGCCTGGGAGGGCATAGGCCTACCCACTTGGGAGCCAGGCCCATCCACTGGGGAGCCAGGCCCAGCCAATCAGAATGAGTTTTTCCCCACAAAAGGGCCTTATTACAGACATAAATTCTCCTCATCACACCCTTTTTGTGCCTATGGAAAATTTCTGGAATCTTTTATTTGAGCTCATGAAACATGGGACCAACACTTTACATGTTGTGTTTATATTTTGGTTCAGTGTATATATAGAACAGACTAGACAGCTAGGCATATGTCTGTGGCTAAAATGCTGCCAGTGGTACGGCAATTAGTGATGGGAATTCAGAGTCTTCTGTGAGCTTGTCATTTGGCTTCGTTCACCTAAAAGAGCCGGCTCATTTGGCTCCCAAATGACTCCTCGTTTAAAAATGCTTAAAATCAATCTAGAACCAAGGAAATGAAATGTGTTCATCTCCAACGTAAAGACCCAAAAGTAGTCTACCATTATATCAGATCGTGAAATGCGCATTCAAAAACATTTTTATCTGGATCAATTACTAGATCACCTGCAAAAAAAAGTTTTTGACGCACTGCAAAAATGAGGGTGGACCAGAATGACGCACTCTCCCCACTATTGGTTTCTGCAATGAGGATTCACCCTCTTTTAGATAATTAGTTTGTAATTTATCTGCAGGTAATTGTTTTGATCTCAAAAAACACTAGCTGTATGTAAATCAGGGAGGCAAATTAACATCTCTTTCACCGATGTGATTCGGTTCCCAACGTTCACCAAAAAGATCAGTGCAAAAAGAGCTGTTCGTTCGCGGACAACCCTAATTACCTAATTTCTACCAGTATGTCACATGTGCAACCAGAGAAAAAAAACAACTAGACCACCTTTACTCCACACACACAGAGACGTGTGCAAAGCTCTCCCTCGCCATTTGGCAAATCTGACCATAATTCTATCCTCCTGATTCCTGCTTTCAAGCAAAAACTAAAGCAGGGAGTATCAGTGACTCGCTCAATACGGAAGTGGTCAGATGACGTTGGTGCTAAGATACAAGACTGTTTTGCTAGCACAGACTGGAATATGTTCCGGGATTCATCCGATGGCATTGAGGAATATACCACATCAGTCACCGGCTTCATCAATAAGTGCATCGATGACGTCGTCCCCACAGTGACCGTACGTACATATCCCAACCAGAAGCAATGGATTACAGGCAACATCCGCACTGAGCTAAAGGATAGAGCTGCCGCTTTCAAGGAGCGGGACACTAATCCGGACGCTTATAAGAAATCCCGCTATGCCCTCTGACAAACCATCAAACAGGCAAAGCATCAATACAGGACTAAGATTGAAACTGGCTCTGACACTCGTTGGATGTGGCAGGGCTTGCAAACTATTACGGATTACAAAGGGAAGCCTAGCCGCTAGCTGCCCAGTGACACGAGCCTACCAGACGAGCTAAATGACTTCTATGCACGCTTTGAGGCAAGCAACACTGAAACATGAATGAGAGCACCAGCTGTTCCGGACAACTGTGTGATCACACTCTCCGTAGCCGATGTGAGTAAAACCTTTTTAAACAGGTCAACATTCACAAGGCCACAGGGCTAGACAGATTACTAGGACGCGTACATTTTCAACCTGTCCCTGACTGAGTCTAATGCCTACATGTTTCAAGCAGACCATCATAGTCCTGCCATCAAGGTAACCTGCCTAAATGACTACCGACCCGTAGCACTCACGTCTGTAGCCATGATGTGCTTTGAAAGGCTGGTCATGGCTCACATCAACACCATCATCCCAGAACCCCTACACCCTCTCCAATTCGCGTACCGCCCCAACAGATCCACAGATGATGGAATCTCTATTGCACTCCACACTACCTTTTCACCCCTGGACAAAAGGAACACCTACGTGAGAATGCTATTCATTGACTACAGCTCAGCGTTCAACACTATAGTGCCCTTAAAGCTCATCACTAAGCTAAGGACCCTGGGACTAAACACCTCCCTCTGCAACTAGATCCTAGACTTCCTGACGGGCCGCCCTCAGGTGGTAAGGGTAGGCAACAACACATCTGCCACGCTGATCCTCAACACTGGGGCCCCTCTGGTGCGTGCTTAGTCCCCTCCTGTTCACCCTAGACTGCGTGGCCAAGCACAACTCCAACACCATCAATCAGACACAACAGTGGTAGGCCTGATCACTGACAACGATGAGACCGCCTATAGGGAGGAGGTCAGAGACCTGGCACTGTGGTGCCAGGACAACAACCTCTCCCTCAGCGTGATCAAGACAAAGGAGCTGATCATGGACTACAGGAAAAGGAGGGCCGAGCAAGCCCCCATTCACATCGATGGGGCTGTAGTGGAGCGGGTCGAGAGCTTCAAGTTCCTTGGTGTCTACATCACCAACAAACTATCATGGTCCAAACACACCAAGACAGTCGTGAAGAGGGCACGACAATGCCTATTCCCCTCAGGAGACTGAAAATATTTGGCATGGATCCTCAGATCCTCAAAGTTCTACAGCTGCACCATCGAGAACGTCCTGACCGGTTGCATCACGGCCTGGTATGGCAACTGCTCGGCATCCGACTGCAAGGCCCTACAGAGGGTGGTGCGTACGGCCCAGTACATCACTGGGGCCAAGCTTCCTGCCATCCAGGACCTCTATGCCAGGCGGTGTCAGAGGAAGGCCCTAAAAAGTTTCAGTCTCCAGCCACCCTAGTCATAGACTGTTCTCTCTGCTACCACACGGCAAGTGGTACCGGAGCACCAAGTCTAGGTGCAAAAGGCTCATTAACAGCTTCTACCCCTAAGCCATAAAACTGCTGAACAGTTAATCAAATGGCTACCCGGACTATTTGCATTGACCCCCTTTTTTTACTCTGCTGCTACTCGCTTTTTATCTATGCATGGTCACTTTACCTACTTTACTGTACATATAACCTCAATTAACTTGACTGATCCGTACCCCTCACATTGACTCTGTACTGGTACCACCTGTGTATTGCCTTGTTATTGTTATTTTGTGTAACTTTTTTAAAAACGTTGGTTTATTTAGGAAATATTTTCTCACTCCGCACTGTTCGTTAAGGGCTTGTAAGTAAGCATTTCACGGTAAGGTCTACACCTGTTGTATTCGGCGCGTGTGCCAAAATTTGATTTGATTACTAACCGCAATACTGCTCGCGACAAACTGAGTATTCATTTTCCACAATCATGTTCATTGATACTCCCGACTTCGTAGGGTCGGTCAATCAATCAAATGTATTTATAAAGCCCTTTTTACATTAGCAGATGTCACAAAGTGCTATACAGAAACCCAGCCTAAAACCCCAAACAGCAAGCAATGCAGATGTAGAAGCACGGTCTGCTCTCTTCTAAATTTTGGGAGTTGAAACATAGAAATGGTATCGTTGCAAAGGTTAAGTTCTCCTCTATTACAGTAAAATTATGTCTTAATGTGTTTGTGTCCATACGACCGATTTTATGTTGACTCAAATGCAAATAGCGAGTTGAAACTGCTTGTCAGTGTGGAAAAAGCGAGCTTTCGTCTCTTTGTTGTTGAGTGGCAGGGGGAGGGGCTTGGTGTGTGTCTGGTCTCCTGGTTGCTGACTTGATTAATCCATTGTCATTCATCAGTTTAAATCACATCTACCTTTTTAGCTAAGTTGTTTGATAGTTGGCGCAATGCAATATGAAACGTAAACAAATGAAATGTGATGAGAGATGTAAGCCTTATGTGGAATGTTATGTCAAACATGTTCATGTACTAGGCTAGGGCAAGGCAGGGCTTAAAGAAATATCCACATATAGATACAGTGCTGTTGAAAAAGTATTTGCATAATTTTATGCTGAATGTTATCAGATCTTCATCCAAAACCTAATATTAGATAAAGGGAACCTGATTTTACAAAAAAATAAAATAAAATGGATACTTATTTTATTCAACAAAGTTATCGAACACCCAATTCCCCTGTGTGCAAAAGTAATTGCCCCCTTACACTCTAACTGGTTGTGCCACCTTTAGCTGCAATGACTGCAACCAAATGCTTCCTGTAGTTGTTGATCAGTCTCTCACATCGCTGTGGAGGAATTTTGGCTGACTCTTGAATGCTGAACTGCGTTAACTCAGCGACCATCCTTTCAAGTCCTGCCACAACATCTCAATTGGGATTAGGTCTGGACTTTGACTAGGCCATTCCAAAACTTCAAATTTGTTGCTTTTTAACCATTTTCATGTAGACTTGATTGTGTGCTTTTGATCATTGTCTTTCTGCATGACCCAGCTGCGCTTCAGCTCACAGACGGATGGCCTGACGTTCTCCTGTAGAATTATTTGATACAGAGCAGAATTCATGGTACCTTCTATTAAGGCAAGTCGTCCAGATCCTGAGGCAGCAAAGCATCCCCAAACCATCACACTTCCTGTGGCAGTACTTCAAATGAGCAGTTCTTGCTTGAAAACCCACAAATGTTGCTGAGTTAAAGCAGTTCTGCATGCAAGAGTGGGGCAAAATTCCTCCACAGCAATGTGAGACTGATCAGTCATTGTCATTGCAGCTAAAGGTGGCACAGCCAGTTATTGAGTGTAAGGGGGCAATTACCTTTTCACACAGAGGAATTGGATGTTGGATAACTTTGTTAATAAAATAAGTATCCATTTTTTTTGTTATTTGTAAACTCAGGTTCCCTTTATCTAATATTAGGTTTTGGTTGAAGATCTGATAACATTCAGTATCAAAAATATGCAAAAATAGAGAATCAGAAAGGGGGAAACACTTTTCACGACACTGTATCTATGAGAGGTTGAGGATGCCCTGTAATCACTGTCAAGCAAAGACTTATCTCTTGGTTTTATTAGACTGTGATTACACTTTAACCTGTATGGTTAACCTGTATGGTTAATCTGTATGGTTAACCTGTATGGTTAACCTGTATGGTTAATCTGTATGGTTAACCTGTATGGTTAATCTGTATGGTTAATCTGTATGGTTAATGTGTACAGAAGGAGCGAAGCGCAGAAGGAGACGAGACCAAAAATACATAACATAAAAAACGGAAAAGGAAAAACAAATGGTTCTTGCGATAGACATTTGGAACATCGCGCTAAAACATCAATCCAAATTACAGTTGAAGTCGGAAGTTTACATACACCTTAGCCAAATCCATTTAAACTCAGTTTTTCACAATTCCATCTTAGGTCAGTTAGGATCACCACTTTATTTTAAGAATGTGAAATGTCAGAATAATAGTAGAGAATTATTTATTTCAGCTTTTATTTCTTTCACATTCCCAGTGGGTTAGAAGTTTACATACACTCGATTAGTATTTGGTAGCATTGCCTTTAAATTGTTTAACCTGGGTCAAACGTTTCGGGTAGCCTTCCACAAGCTTGCCACAATAAGTTGGGTGAATTTTGGCCCATTCCTCCTGACAGAGCTGGTGTAACTGAGTCAGGTTTGTAGGCCTCCTTGCTCGCACACGCTTTTTCAGTTCTGCCCACAAATTTTCTATAGGATTGAGGGCAGGGCTTTGTGGTGGCCACTCCAATACCTTGACTTTGTTGTCCTTAAGCCATTTTGCCACAACTTTGGAAGTATGCTTGGGGTCATTGTCCATTTGGAAGACGCATTTGCGACCAAGCTTTAACTTCCTGACTGATATCTTGAGATGTTGCTTCAATATATCCGCATAATTTTCCTTCCTCATGATGCCATCTATTTTGTGAAGTGCACCAGTCCCTCCTGCAGCCAAGCACGCCCACAGCATGATGCTGCCACCCCCGTGCTTCACGGTTGGGATGGTGTTCTTCGGCTTGCAAGCCTGTCCCCTTTTCCTCCAAACATAACGATGGTCATTATGCCCAAACAGTTCTATTTTTGTTTAATCAGACCAGAGGACATTTCTCCAAAATGTACGATCTTTGTCCCCATGTGCAGTAGTAGTCTGGCTTTTTTATGGCGGTTTTGGAGCAGTGGCTTGGGATTGATTTGCACTTTTCGCACAAAAGTACGTTCATCTCTAGGAGGCAGAACGCGTCTCCTTCCTGAGCGGTATGACGGCTGCGTTGTCCCATGGTGTTTAGACTTGCGTACTATTGTTTGTACAGATGAACGTGGTACCTTCAGGCGTTTGGAAATTGCTCCCAAGGATGAACCAGACTTGTGGAGGTTTACAATTCTTTTTCTGAGGTCTTGGCTGATTTCTTTAGATTTTCCCATGATGTCAAGAAAAGAGGCACTGAGTTTGAAGGTAGGCCTTGAAATACATCCACAGATACACCACCAATTGACTCAAATGATGTCAATTAGCCTATCAGAACCTTCTAAAGCCATGACATCATTTTCTGGGATTTTCCAAGCTGTTTAAAGGCAGTCAATTTAGTGTATGTAAACTTCTGACCCACTGGAATTGTGATACAGTGAAGTATAAGTGAAATAATCTGTCTGTAAACAATTGTTGGAAAAATGACTTGTGTCATGCACAAAGTAATGTCCTAAACGACTTGCCAAAACTATAGTTTGTTAACAAGAAATTTGTGGAGTTGTTGAAAAACAAGTTTTAATGACTCCAACCTAAGTGTATGTAAACTTCCGACTTCAACTGTATATCGCCCAGCCCTACTCTCGGCGCTCTACAAGTTGACCCTAATTATCTGGTTCCTCATTGCCAGTGTATGAGGAAGTACACAACAGCCAATGTAGGCCTAGTTCTTGTACTTCTGGTGGTGGATCAAAGAAATGGTACAGTTATGCTCATTGCTCAACTCTAAATAATGTCCAACGCTGGCTCGTGTCTGCTGAATGTCAGCCTGGTGGAATGACAGAGGAATGGGGAAGGAGTGTTAGTCTGATCTGCCACATGGCTCCTCTGGCTGTACTGTAATGCTGCTGGAGAACCTTACATTAGGGTGCGTCCCAAATTGCACCCTATTCCCTATATAGTGCACTACTTTTGACCAGTGCCCATAGAGAATAGTAATAATGGGGGGGGGGGGGAATCAATAGGGTTACGTATCGGGATATTATTATTTAACTATATCGTATCTATCGTTTTGACAATATCAATATTATTTTTGCGCTAGTTGGCTGTACCTGCACCAAAACTCAGTATTTTTCTTTCATAGCTTGTTCTCCAACTTCTTTTTAAATAGGCAGGCAATTTGTTTTCAGCACTTTATTTCCATGACTGATCAAAACTTGTTTTTATGGCTCTCCTTTGTCCCTCTGCAGTATATGATGAGCAATATGTTTGGAACATGGAATCTTAATAAAATCACAGTATCGAATCGCAATACATATAGAAGAATCATGAGAATCGCAATACATATCATATCGGCACCTAAGTATCGTGATAATATCGTATCTGGAGGTCCCTGGCAATTCCCATCCCTAGAGAATAGGGTGCCATTTGGGATGCAAACGTAGTCTGACTGCGGCTGAGCCTCACACATCTGGGAGGGGAATGGGTACAGGGCTCAGAGTAACCAGGAGAAAGAATTGCCATTTCCTTTGACATATCCCTTTGCTTGGTTTTGTCTTTTATATCCTTGACTGTGACCATTTCCAAACTAAACCCCAACTTCTCTCTACCCATCCCCCTCCCCCGTTCCGTCCACTGCCCAGATATGTTCAGGCGAGTTGTGCGAGCGAGCAAATTCCGTCATGTATTTGGCCAGGCGGTGAAGAATGACCAGTGTTACGACGACATCAGAGTGTCTCGGGTCACATGGGACAGCTCGTTCTGCGCCGTCAATCCCAAGTTTGTCGCCATCATCATAGAGGCCAGCGGAGGCGGGGCCTTCCTGGTCCTCCCTCTTCACAAGGTGAGTCTGTGGGATTATTGACTATAAATGCTGCATTGTGTGCATCTGTCAGTGGGTTTCTCAAGGAAACTTATGTCAAGCAACGGAGAGTTTCTAGATTCATATGGGCATGTGCACTTGCTGCCTGAGCAAACTTGGGCTATGGCCTAGTTTGACCTATCTCTGTGGCTTCGACACACACTTTGGCCTGGGCCAGGCTTTCAACACTCCCTGGGTTTCAACACTCCCTGTCTGCAGGGAACAACCATTCACGTCACACACAGCACAATTTACTGCTGAGATAGACCCACACACACCCAGGGGAAATCACACATTGGCCACCTACAAATTCCAACCCTGCAATTTAAAAACACAACTTTTTGTGTGTGTTCGAGAGCCTACATATTTCCCTTTACTCATTCATGAGGATAAAGTAGCAGCATATTGTGTGTCAGCAGCATCACGAGGCATGTTTCAGGCTGTGGTTGAGGACAGACAGACGGAGGGGATTTCTAGCTGTGTGACTGTGGTCTCTGGTGGCCTGGCTGAGTGGGTGAGATTGAGATGGATTCTGACAGGCTGGGTTGCTCAGCAGTACCCACTGGTGGTGGTCAGTGGAGAGAGACTGCAGACTGACTGGCCCAGATGTGGGAGACGGACACTCTTTGGTACTAAACTCAATATTCTGAGGAAGATCCTATAGAGCCCTTTCTGTGTTTGCAAACATTGCCGCACGAGGGCGATGCGTGCAAGTTGGTGGCAGAACACGGGGGAGTTCTTATAGAACAGCAGCAAAAAACAGCCTCTGTACATGTTGCTTATGAGTGCATTTCCCACTACTTTTGGATTATAATTGGATTTTAAGGCTCGTATGAATGTCCTGCTTAATATAATGTTTGTGTCATCGCAAATCAACTGCATTATAGTTAAACACTTCAACTTCAACCAGTGAAATGCTTCTTTGGCTAGCTTTTCCTACAGCCTATGGCAATGAGCGTTAGCATTCTAGCTAACAACTGCTGCATCCATAATAGTTATTTTGCAAAGATCACAACCAAATATAATCTTAGACTGTTCAAGCAAGAATCAAAACAGCATTGTAAGCGTATGAGAACCCGAAAAAGTTATTTTGTTTAGAAGTAATACAAACTTAAATGTAGGCTATGTTGAATGGGCGCAGATGGCGATGGCTTTCTTACTGCAGCCAAGAGTCGCGCGCATCTGTGCGTGACATCAGTGTGTTGTGTATTGGAAAGGGGTCTATTAGTGCTGTCTTTCTATCAACTCATTTTCTTATTAGTAACTCAGTCTTTTTTCACCTCTTCTATATTTTGAACAGAAGGAAGGCCAAGGCCCTGTCAGCTCCGAGTCAGTTCAGATTTAATGATTGGACCCTAAATTACCCAGCTGTCTTAAAAGATTTACAGTTCATTCTCAAATATGTATTTTATCTTCTCTCAGGGAGGGAAAATACAGTACCGTAGAATGCTGTAGCAGCTATCATCCACCTTTTTGTTCTTTGTGCTTGTTGGCTTTCTCTTATGTCCTCAGTGGCGGGGTGACGTACGTGTGTGTGTGTGTGTGATAGTGTAGTTACAGTGGCGAAGATGTAAGAGGATCATATAACTTAAGGGGTTTTAGGGTATTTTAAGAGGAAAGCATCCAAACTGGCATCAGATATTTGATAAAAGCAGGATGATGAAGTCTGAGACTTGGACACAATATGAATGCAAACATGGGGACCTAGGAGGACAGGACAGGGCTGGAAGTGTTACAGTGCCTTTGGAAGCTAGGGTACTCCTGATGGACAGCAAAGGCCAGCCAGACAAGCTTTTGCTTTCATCTTTGCCCTTGTTAGCAGCAAGGTTGTTTTCCAGTGAAAAATGTATGTTTTGCATAAAGTAAATAAACATACATTTGCATTTCAGATTTAATTACAGGGAAAACAGACAATGTTAGTGTCTGAGCCACTGGGATGATTGTCAACCCTCCCTGAGTGAGGTTTCCTAACCCTCACTATAGGCTGGCTTGCTCTCTCATTTATCATAGCGTTGTGTACAACACAAACTAAACCAAAGGCCTCTGGGGATGGAACCTTCCTGTGCTGCTCACCTCCATATAAGGGTCCTTGACAAGCTCAGACCATTTAGGTCAGACACTCGTTGAACCCAATGGGGGAGGGGGGCCACTCTGGTCTGGAATGTCCCTTAGTAACCCAGTTAGGTGTTATTACATTGTCATTAGTGGTCAGTAGTATATGTCTGGCTGCAGCAGACATACACATATACACACACACACACACACACACACACACACACTGCTTGGTGGGGTTATGATTTGTCTGTTCCAGCAGTGCCCCAGTGTCAGCCAGCCAGGGCTTGATATACCCTGTGTGACATACAGTAAGTGCTGTATGTCTCTATCTGCCCTGTTTGTCTGGCTGTGTGTCTGTCTGTTGACAGGCCTGTAATCAGAGGAGGTCGGTGGGCCTTGTCATCTGACTCTGCTTTGGCACTGGAGACCGGATCGTCTGGCCTGTCATCACACAGCTTTACACCTCTCGGCACCTCACTCAATACAGCCACCGCCTGCCTGTCCCACTCCCAGCTCCCAGACCCTGGCTGTGTGTGTCAGGTCTAGACTGGCTTCTGATTCTCTATCTGACTTCTGAGAGATTATTCTGCTGTAGTCTCTGACTTTGTACAGTAAGGGTGTGTTCGCAGAACATCGTCTGCTTTGACTGGTGAATTAAAAGTGGACGGAGAGAGTGATGGCTTTATGCGCAGAGCAAAGTGTAATTTCCACAAACTCTTGTTTTCAGATCTGCTTAGATACTGGCTGGCAGTGTAACCGGTGTGAAATGGCTAGCTAGTTAGCGGTGTGCGCTAATATTGTTTTAATCGGTAATGTCACTCGCTCTGAGACCTTGAAGTAGTTGTTTTTTCCCTTGCTCTGCAAGGGCAGCATCTTTTGTGGAGCGATAGGTAATGATGCTTCGTAGGAGGAATTTGTAGATGTGTTCAGAGGGTCCCTGGTTCAAGCCCAGGTTGGGGTGAGGAGAGGGACGGAAGCAACACTGTTACAGCTGCATGGACTAATCTCCTTGGAATCGTGTGGGAGATTTTATTTTAATGTCCTATCAACAGGCCATGCTCTGAAACTCTAAGTAAGAAGAGTTAATATCGCTTCAAATGGCCATTTGCGTTTTGAAAGATTTGGCTTTTGTTTCCACGATATGTCAAAATGAAACGGGCCAGTAATCTTTTAGAGAAAGGACGGGTCCATCTGGCTGCTATCTCCATATAAGCTTAGAGAACACGCATCTCTATGGCAGCGTGGAAAATATTACTCTGCGAACAGAAAAGTTAGACTGCATTAATAAACACTGCAGTTTCAGGGTTGTAAATGGCTGTTTGACTGGGACTCAACCACTACACACCATGATGTTTAGAAGTAGCCTGCTGCTGCTCCTACGATTCAACCCCCAGAATATGCAATTTGTGGCCCTAATCTCATCTTCATATGGTCTACCTCCCATCCACATCCAGTATTGTTGGTGATGAGTCAGAAAAACCACAGCAACCCTCCAAATCATTTTATGTTTGAGCTTTGACTCATGGGCATTCAGATTCACCCCTCATACTTTCCTTGCACTTGCCTATTATCCTAAGTTTGAGTGTGCTTGAGCTTGTGGAGCGATGCTGTGTGTGAGGCCAGAAAGTGATGGGTCTTGGCCTGTGACTTGGGGTGGGGCCTGTGGTATTGGTCAGTCTGTTGCGCAGGGATGTGCTGGGTCTGTCGTCTGTGTTTCTCGGTCTCATGGTTCTGTGTGTAGGTGGTGGTTCCTGTGGCAGGCCAGGTTGACTCAGCGCCTCGTTGTTGCTGCCTGCCTGTTTGGCTGCATTGCGTCCTGTCAGTGTCAAGTGTCTGACTGAACGCATGTCGTCTTCAACCCTCACGCTTTCAATTTCCTCCTTTCTCTCTCTGCGCCTGACGCTCTGCCATTTATTCCCTCATTTCCATATGTAGGAAGCGGTGGGAGACTGAATGCTGTAGGAACTGTGCAGCGAGACATTCTTCTCAATCTGCCTGGCCCAACTCTGGAGGAGAGGGGCTATATCTCAATGAACCACAAGTTCTGATTTATATTCCCAAGCCTTGGAATCCTTCATTTGATTCAGTCAAGCATGAAATTGTTGAATTCTTCTTGGTGACTGGCTGGCTCAGTGGTCTCTTTATGTTCCATGTACAGTGTCCATGTGTTAGTCAGTGTGACCATGTGTTAGTCAGTGTGTCCATGTGTTAGTCAGTGTGTCCATGTGTTAGTCAGTGTGTCCATGTGTTAGTCAGTGTGTCCATGTGTTAGTCAGTGTGTCCATGTGTTAGTCAGTGTGTCCATGTGTTAGTCAGTGTGTCCATTCTGGTGCTCTTTTGGGATAAAACTACAATCAGGGCACCCAGTGTATATGGGCTCATGTTCTAAACCAGTGGTTCAAACATTCAGATTTGGCCATGTTCTGTTTGGACCAATCCTCAATCCCCATTCATCAATCTTTTAGCTTCAGAAATCCCTGGGTGTGTGGACTGTGCGCACACAAATAAGCACACACACACACACACACACACACACACACTCCCTACCTAACTCTTACACATGCAAAGGGGGTATTATAAGTGTCTTCCCCCACACTGCTCAATCTGTATTCCAGGATCTCTATACTGCCTCTGCTGCTGCCGTCGCCACTGCTGCCGCTGTCCTGCTGACTGCAGATTTGACCATATATGGCCATTCACTGCTCCCCGCCTGACGGCCTTCCAGGACCATTTCCTCCCTGCCTCTCCATTGGCTGCTAGCATTGCCAGTTCTCTGTGATTTCAGGGATAGGCTGGAGAGGAGAGAGGGGCCTAGATGAGATTCTTGAATCAAGTGTTGTCTGTCAGCCAGTCCCTCTGTGGATCTCATTGCCATGTTCTGTTGGTTATAAGGGACACTATTAGTGCCATTGGTTTTCTAATAAAAGGTTTAGGACTATGCTTGCTTGTTGCAATTTTTCATTATTTGTAAATAATTTTTTCTTCAGGGAAAATAAATGGCCTTTGTGAATGAAGCGGAATCTCTCCCCACTATTGGTCAAGTATTTTGCTGGTCGAGTGACAAAATCATGTCCCTATAAACCAGTGGTCACCAACCGTTTCTCAGTCAAGATCACAGGCTAGTATCAAACTTTGCTGTGGCCGGGGTCGTGGAAACTGTAGGTAGGCACGGTGATTTGAGCTATCCGATTGGCCAGCGCAGTAGGCGCACTCGATTTAGCCACAGATCTCCCGGGCCACCGTGTAGGCGGAGTTTGAAATGGTTAAATGGGAACACTTTGTTTGCCTACCCGGTGCGCAGGGCTTCTGAATCAAGTGCACCTACCGCCAACAGCGTGATCGACCGGTTGGTGACCACTGCTATAAACCTTTTGTTAATGGGGTTTGTTAGAATGTTGGGCCCAGGATTCGTTCATCTTTTGATCTCTATGACAAAACACTTTCCATGGGCAATAGACCTCCAGTTTCTTTCTCTCGCTCCCTCTCGCTCCCTCTCTCGGTGTACCTGCAGGCTTTCTCCCAACCTGACTGGGCCTGGGCAACCACATGTTGGTCTTGGCTCCTACCCTGCCATCACTCATGCCTGGCCAGCTGCCCTCTGCTCTACCCCTCCATTACCGTGTTAAAGCTGGAGCAGACCTCCAGCCATGTAGTCCTAGCAGAGAGAGGGCCCAACCGTGGTGTCCTGTCCAGTCTGACTGTACTCTACCTCCCATGGAGACCAGCCCGGGGTCTGACTGGTCTGCAGGCAGCAGCCTCAGCTGTTCTTTCAAGTGGAAAAGTAAAAAGGTCCATTGTGCTCGGAGGGAAGCATGCGTGTAAGAGCCCTCCTATAGAGCATCACATGTTTTGCTGTAAGGGTGTGTTTGTGCATGACTCATCTCTTGGGTTTAGGTATTGAAAGTGTTATTGTTAATGTCATTGTCCATAACATTTTTTATATCTTGTTATGAGGTTTTGTGCAGCTTCACTTGTTGCTATGCAACAGGTCTGCTTGCTTGACACACATTTTTTTCTCACAGGATATTAGACAGCACATAGCCTAGTCCATGCCCTTGTGTGTTCTGGTCGTTAACATCAAAAACGTGTAGACTGTTGAGGACTGAGATTAGTCTTGAATGCTTAATTTAATCTAGCCTTTATTTGATGGGTTGCCTCAGTTTCGCATCAAGATTGACTGTGCTATTCAGCCCCTTTCTACTCATGTCAGTGTTTTGCTCAACAGGATGTCAAATATCTCAACTCCCACCTCGTCTACATGAATCACACACCTACCCTGTCTCCTGTCTCTCCCACCGGGCTGGTTGCCATGGAGATGATGATCAGCGGTCTTGTCTGCCATTCCTTGCTCTGCTGGTTTGGTCTATTTCAGGAGTAACTCTTTGTGTTCCTGTGTTGTGAAAGTGTTCTGTCATGTCACTTAACAGCCAGGCATGTAAAGGGGCTGTGATGAGTAACAATCTGTTCCTACATGTAGAGTTTCCTACTACTCTGCCTGGTCTCTAGCTTAGAGCACTATTATCTCTACTTTATCAGCACCTACTCACTCACCTTGCACCTTCTTCCTGTGGTTACTGAATGACATTGGGGTAAATATTATGACCGTGTAATAAAACTCTGGCCTGGCTGTATCTTTGATACTGTACCTGCCTCAGGCTGCCGCTCACCCTCCAAGGGAGGAGTCAGTCAGAGCCAAGGTAGGTTGCCACAGGCCAGTCCTTGTACTGCTCCTTATTATTTCAATGTTAATGTAGCGTAGTTACCTGTGTTAACCTGAATTTAGGAGGTTGATTGTTTACTGTCAGCCTGATTTTCATTACGCGTTGAACAGCCGTGGTCTAAAGGAGTAAGACGGCCTACATGTGTATGTACTGCACTCTAAAGGCAGCATGGTGGTGCCATGCCTGCCTTAGAACTGTTGAAACCATTTTGGCTGTGATCTGTTGATTGGCAGTCCTTTCCTAACCATCAGTGACCTCACCGTACACAAGCATTCCAGCCTTATGTAGATAATCACGACGCTATCAAATAATATGTATTCAGGCTTGAAGCGAGATCCTCATGTACTTCCCTCGGACCGTGGAATTCCTTATTGTGTTTAGCAGACACTAACAAAATTAACACCTCAAAGAGTTATGTGATTAACACCCCTGCGGTCCTCTCACTCTCATTAGTCACAGCCATACCAGAGCTGCCTGGGGCCGAGGTGTGGAATGTCTGGAAAGACAGGCTCTCAGGCTCGCTGGACGGCACGGTCGGCAGCCCTATGAACTGTGGTGGTAATAGGCCTACAGCAGTCCTAGAGCAAGTCTGGCCTGGCTAACTCACACTCCAGCGCACTCACAGAGACAGAACACACAGGGCTGCCCTCACTGCTGCTGGGCTCAATGTCCTCTCTTCACAAGCTAACCATGTAGATGATTATGTTGGTTGGGTGAGAGCCTGTACTGTACTGGTGTGTTTTTTGGTAAAGAGCAACAAAAGTGTTGACAAGCGTATCATTTGAACAAGGGTGTGAGATGTCTAACAGCTAGAGTTTACATGTGAAATGTTCTGAGGAATGTGAGTCTCCAGTAGAGTGCTGAGGTTCTCCCAAGACCCTGTGCACATGGTCCTAGTCTGTGATTGCGTATTAAATGGCACCCTATCCCATATATAATGCACTTATTTTGACCTGGGCCCATAGGGCTATAGTGCGCTATAGGGAATAGGGTACCATTTGGGGCACAGCCTTAATGTCTCTGTGGTCTGTGGACCAGGCAGCAGCTAGAGGACACAACACAACTATTTCAGCAGGAAATACCACTGAGCCAGGCAGGCAGCACTACAGCACTTATTGGATACTACTGTATAATGTAGCAGTGTTTGTCATTCACGGTCAGCACATATATGCCCATCTACTGCACATACCCAGGTCATAGTCTGCCATCTCCACACCTTTGTCCCTGTAAATAAACAATCGGGTCTACTGGCAACTGCAGGGCTCCCTTGCAAAAGTGACCTTGGTCTCAATGGGATTCCGTGCTAAAGTAAAGGTAAAATAAACTACTGGAAACCTGCAGCTCATCATGAATGACCCACTGCTGTTTACGTTCTGCATCTACGTCATATCGCTGAGTCTACCTTTTTAAGCACTGCGCAAGACCTAAGCAGGAAAGAAGAAATGGTAGAACTGAGCAGTGTCCTTTATATAGGCCTAGCCTACATCCCTCTGTCACACCTGGTCCTCTGCTGATAGAGCCTAGATTGAGTCACCCCTTTCCCTCACACACCTCAGTAGCCTACACCCCTCCACACAGAGTTCTGGCTTTTCTTGCTGCACATCCTGCTGCTTACAGGAGGATTGAGAATCACTTTCAGGCCACTGCTGCAATATGGGCCACTTTGCTTGGAACCACGCCAATCTTTCTCTGATTCCACAAACGACTCTCTCCCTGCTCTGCTTGTCCTCCTTCCTCTCTGGCTAAGTATTCAGAGAAGCCTATCCCTGACATGCTGATCGCACCGCCCGCGTTGCGTGCGTGAGTATTGCAAAATAAATGTACACGTTATTCAATCATTTAATCCAAACTGCCCACGCGTGTCAACGTGAGTCTGCGTAGCCAGGCGCTAAAATAGAACTTGGTTATATTTGTGACGCTTGACGCGCTGTAAGTCATGCCTCTCATCTCCTCGTTGGTTTTTAGGAGCATATACCCACGTGGGTGATTGAAAGATGAACTGAAGTCCACACTCCAGTCCAGTTGGTGGTGGTAATGAACCTTAAAGTTGGTTGCCAATAGCCATGTAAAGCCCACAGAAGAAGAAGGAAGAAGACTGAAGGAGGAGAGATTACTAGAAACTGACTAGGTTTCCCCTTTTATCTGTGGATAAAGTAGAGTAGAGAACACATGATTTTGTGTGACTCAAAATGGGTCAAAATTCTACAAAGATCCAGAAAGAAATGACCTTGTGCATTTCAGATATAATAACAACCCAATGTTTACATTCCAGGACTAATTAGCTAGCAACAGCAGGTTTCATGTGTTTTGACCTGTCCCCAAATTAATATAGTTGGTTCAGAGTTCGTTTTGATATTTCAACCTGCGTGTCCTGATTTTGAGTCTGGTGTGGATGGACGAAATCAACATGCGGACGCACGCGTGTTCCCGGGCTAGTCAGCATGTTACTCACAGGCCCAGAACAGGTGCTTAGTATTCTGATGTTGGATTGCCGGGAGTGTTCTCTGGACAAGGCGAGGCATGGAGCCATGAACTAGGTCTTGTGATTTTAGATTCACACACCTACGCACGAATAGCACACTCACATAGACTGGACTTTGATCACTGAGCTTGGAGTTTGAGTATGTGTCATGGCCCAACTCTGTCAGTCAGGTGAGGTTGTGAGGGCTGTGAATGTGTCCTCGATCTCTGGCGCTCCCAAAATGAAACACCTTTTTCCAAATTAGTTTTTGTTGAACTGTGACTCACTGACCACTTGTAATCAGGTTTTAACCTAATAGGCTCATATGGTTCCTTTATGATTGAGAAACCTTAATGATGCCTGTGTTTAACGGAGTAAATACATATAGGCCAGTTTAACAAAACAACTACCCAGTGTCATATAATCTAGTCCTTGCCAAATCGAACAGTGAGTCAGTCATGTTGCTTAGTAATATCAACAACAGGACTGTGTGTGGTGTATTGTGACATGTGGGCAACAGAGTCGAACTGGACAGTCTTTGTTTTCCTCAGTGGCACAGTAGGGAAGTGATGGAGAAAGATGGTGGAGACCTCAGACAGCATACTGACTCATATCCTGGTCTGGATCCTAGTGGCCAGTCCACTGCCTGCTATTACACAAGCATTTAGACATAGGGCCTAGACCGCCCACTCAGGTTCATTATTTGTAACCTCTCTCTGTCCACGTACGCTTCTAGTACATCTCCATGAGGACAGAGCAGCTGCATACTTGAATCTGGTTGTGTTCTCTGACTTCACACTCTTAGGTTATTATCTGAATGGTCATTCTAAGCATTCGTCTTGAGTTTTGACGTAAAACTAAAGGCTGTAGTATGTAATTCTTACATTCCCTGTTTGTTGTTTTCTAATGTCTACAGAGACCTGGAAAGCGCTTCTCTACCCGTGACTGAATATGTAGCACTTATATTTAGCTCCTCTGAAACCATTGTTGTCATGGTGCCCAGTCTAATGCTAGAATGGCTGTGGGCAGTGCGTGATATTCATGAAGCAATCCATTATGCTTTAAATAGGGCTGCAGCCATTACAGCAGGGCTCTCTCTGCCTCAGTGACATCATCTCTGTCAGGCCCTGCGGTGGTCCAGCTGGGGATTCAACAAACGGAAGCAAGGAAAAGGGCGTGTCAGTCTCCCAAATCCAACCCTAACCTCCACAGCATTTTCAGAGCTCACGTTACCCAGACTTCACACTGTGGAGAGCACCTGATCCTCAAATCACTTGGGGTCAGAGTTCAAGATAGAACCCGCCCTCCCAGGCTAGACTGAATTTAGTCAGCTGGGTGGCCGGGAAAGCCTTCTGTTTGTCTGGCTCCTTTTGTTGTGTGCGTGTGTTACATTTGTGTGTGTGTTGTATGACGGCTGGGAAAGTTATTTCTGGTAATCTGGCCTGTTGTATAAGGGTGTTATATAAGGGGCTCAGATTCTCAGGGTTTCATTTTAAAGAGCAAAAACTAAGCATCTGCTGGCATGTCTATGAGGACGTTATTACCAACAACATGCCTTCATTTTAGGGCTGTCCCCAACTCAAAAAAATATTGGTCGACCAAGAGTCGTCCTGTTCTTTCGACCAATCGATTGGTTGAAATGTTTAAACTAATTTTTCCATATACAGTGCCTTCGGAAAGTATTCAGACCCCTTGACTTTTTCCACATTTTGTTACGTTACAGCCTTATTCTAAAATGGATTAAATAAAATGTCCTCATCAATCTACACGCAATACCCCGTAATGACAAGGTGAAAACAGGTTTTTAGACATTTTAGCAAATGTGTTTAAAATAAAAGAACAGATACCTTACTTGCATAAGTATTCAGACCCTTTGCTATGAGACTTGAAAATGTCCTTGAACTTTCTACAACTTGATTGGAGTCCACCTGTGGTAAATTCAATTGATTGGACATGATTTGTAAAGGCACACACCTGTCTATATAAGGTCCCACAGTTGACAGTGCAGGAATTGTCTGTAGAGCTCCGAGACAGGATTGTGTCGAGGCACAGATCTGGGGAAGGGTGCTAAAAAATGTCTGCAGCATTGAAGGTCCCCAAGAACACAGTGGCCTCAATCATTCTTAAATAGAAGTATGGAATCACCAAGACTCTTCCTAGAGCTGGCCGCCCGGCCAAACTGGGCAATCTGGGGAGAAGGGCCTTGGTCCAAGAACCCGATGGTCACTCTGATAGAGCTCCGGAGTTCCTCTGTGGAGATGGGAGAACCTTCCAGAAGGACAACAATCTCTGTAGCACTCCACCAATCAGGCCTTTATGGTTGAGTGGCCAGACAGAAGCCACTCCTCAGTAAAAGGCACGACAGCCCGCTTGGAGTTTGCCAAAAGGCACCTAAAGACTCTCAGACCATGAGAAACAAGATCCAGGCTCTGTCGTAGCCGGCCGCGACCGGGAGACCCATGCGACGGCGCACAATTGGCCCAGCGTCGTCCAGGGTAGGGGAGGGAATGGCCGGCAGGGATGTAGCTCAGTTGGTAGAGCATGGCGTTTGCAACGCCAGGGTTGTGGGTTCGATTCCCACTGTAAGTCGCTCTGGATAAGAGCGTCTGCTAAATGACAAAAAAAAAAAAAAAAAAAAGATTCTGTGGTCTGATGAAACCAAGATTGAACTCTTTGGCCTGAATGCCAAGTGTCACGTCTGGAGGAAACCTGGCACCATCCCTACTGTGAAGCATGGTGGTGGCAACGTCATGCTGTGGGGATGTTTTTCAGTGGCAGGGACTGGAAGACTAGTCAGGATCGAGGGAAAGCTGAACGGAGCAAAGTACAGAGATCCTTGACGAAAACCTGCTCCAGAGCGCTCAGGATCTCCGACTGGGGCGAAGGTTCACCTTCCAACAGGATAATGACCCTAAGAACACAGCCAAGACAATGCAGGAGTGGCTTCGGGACAAGTCTCTGAATGGCCCGGCCAGAGCCCGGACTTGAACCCGATCGAGCATCTCTGGAGAGACCTGAAAATAGCTGTGCAGCGACGCTCCCCATCCAACCTGACAGAGCTTGAGGATCTGCAGAGAAGAATGGGAGAAACTCCCCAAATGTAGGTGTGCAAAGCTTGTAGCGTCATACCCAAGAAGACTTGAGGCAATAATCGCTGCCAAAGGTGTTTCAACAAAGTACTGAGTAAAGGGTCTGAATAATAATGTAAATGTGATATAGACTACACACCCTATGTGTTTGAATAAACTCAACTACATATGCACTGAGCTTGTCTGATGCTTTAAGCACACTGTTTAATTAAATAATTAAGACACACAAATGAATCAAGAACGAGCCCGATGGCCACACTGTGTAAAAAAAAAAAAAAAGACAGCGAGTGCCTGTGTGACTGGCGCACATTGTCTCGCTCCTCCCTACTGCAGCCAAAAGGCACCACAGCAAAGCAAGTGTTTATTGCACTGTCCGTGCTGAAGCGGCAACATCATTTCAGCCATTTAGTTTCTTACTTGTTTCTGACTGAAAAGTTCTGTTACGGAAATCCTTAATTTGTTTACGAAAAACATTCCCTATTCCCTCAACCCTTGCTCTCTTTACGTGAAACATGTAAGCATCGCATGCATGTGAACAATAGGGCCGGACCTATAGCCTATCATAATCACTTCAATAAATTGGTTATAACAAACGCTGAACACAGTAATGGCGACAGCAAAATGGATACAGAGGACATGAAAAATAAACTATAACGGGCGAATGTTTACTGGTTTCTCAGGAGGGAAAGGGGAAGTCAGATCTGTGGAAGACATTTTGATTTAATTGTGGAAACTACTGGAGATCAAGAAAAAGGAGTGTATATGAGCAAGCGTTGCGTGAGTGTTATGTCTGCCAAACAGTTGCTGTTCGATTACAATATTTTACTTTTTTCTGACCATTTGGAACAATGTAAACAACACTAAATAAATAAATGCACCAATCTGTTCTAACGGGAAAAAAATATCTAAAAAGTATTTATTACAGCTGACTAAAAACAGTTGCATGCATTCGTGAATTGCGGTTTATTTATTGTTTAGGCTAATTATTCAAAGCTCCCTTTGTTAATTTTAAAAATAAAATGCTTGATTTGCATTTCAAAGCATGAATGTCTCGTATGCTGTGTGATGGCATGAATGAATTAATGTTTGATTTGATACAGTAGCCTATATATTGAAGTATAGGCCTAATTAAGTTACGGTATTAAGACTAAACAGGATGCGCTCTTAGGCCTACAGCTTGATGGTGGTTATACAAGGCTACTATAGAAAGCCTACTAATGATAACGACATTATTATTACGATCATCATTATAATAATAAGTAATTGTAATAATAACAATAAGAACATCAAGAAAAAGGAGGGTATAGGAGCGAGAGCTGCGTGCATATTATGTGACAAACAGGTGCTGTTAGATTACAATATAATTGTTCTGCCTGTTTGGAACTGTGTAAACAACACTAAATAAATGTATAAGTAATACCTGTCTGTTCTAAAAAATAAATAAATAAAAAGCCTTTATTACTGCATAGCAAAGATTAAAAACAGCCGAAATTGCTTTATCCGACATTTGGCCGTTTGCATGAGGCTTGGTGCTCACGGAATCAGTAGGCTATTAAACAAACACTCAAACAGGCAACAGAACAATGATCGGTCTTATTTCTGTAGATATGGTGATTTCTAAAGCCAGGTACATTTAACAGTTAAGCTATTGATTCTAGACCTAATTAAATTGGGGTTTCCTCGCTCCTCAATTTTCGAATACAATTAGGCTAAGGTAAGGGCTGTTTCCTTGTCGCTGCCTCCGCCGCATTGTTCTCAATCCCAATATGCTGGTTAACTTTGCTATTATGCACATAGCAACATAGGGAAAGGCGCCAATTCTACGGCTCACTGAAGATTGTTTCAGAACCGCGGACAGCAACCGTGAGAATCACAATACATATCGTATCGGCACCTAAGTACCGTGATCGTATTGTGAGGTCCCTAGTAATGCCCAGCCCTAGCCAAAATGTGTGGTTTTTACCTGATAGAGCTCCTCCTCTTTGGTTGGAGGGGTCTTCCTGTTGCCCTCGCCTCAGTCACTGGCCTCCTTCACACAGCAACACATTAACAGTCACAGGGCTATGCATGGTTTCTTCACATCTGCGCCATCTCTCATTCTCCCTCGCTCTTTTGTGGAGGTTGAGAATTCAGTCTCCCTTGCCCCCCTTCTTCTCAGGCTACGCCACAGTATTTGTCTAACAATGATTCTACCCAAGGATTGAATGACTGGAAACTCATTTTCTAAGAGAGAGTGTGAATGTTATTTTTCTCTCTGTGTGTTTGTGTGTGTTTCCTCAGATCACCTAAGGTCATACACCTCAGTGTCTCTGGTGTTAAATCTCATGCCTCTGTTTCTCCACAGTCGGGCCGCATTGACAAGGCCTACCCCACAGTGTGTGGTCACACGGGCCCTGTGCTGGACATCGACTGGTGCCCCCACAATGACCAGGTCATCGCCAGCGGCTCGGAGGATTGCACGGTCATGGTAAGATTTACAGTCACCCCTTTCCTCACGCCTCAGCAGAGACTGTCCCTCTCAGTGGAGTAGTACAATAATGTATGTTTACACTTTACCTGCATATGTACAGTATACACACACCCTCTCCCCGATGCCAACTGACAGATGACCGGTTTTGATTGTGAAAGGCCAGACACTAATAGCGTAGGGATGGGTGCAGAATCAGATGGTGATAGGGTAGCTAAGGATACGTGCAGGCAGGGCTTGCACTCTAGTCTGGATTAGATTAGACCCAGAGAGAGACGTGGGGAATGATTTAGCCTTTTTATAGGGATGAGGTCACTAACTTGTTTGAGGCTGGTGCTATACTCTATGTCCTTATTTGGGCTGTGAATAGCATTGATCAGAGTGTGTGCTATGTTCTTAAGTATGCTTCTATCACTTCCCAACCTGTCGGCATTGGCTTCCCCATGCAACTCTATGAACGGCAGAAAAAGTCCTCTATCTGTGAATCGATGCAGTGTTCCAAGTATATTTACAGAAGTTGAACCGTCAAAGGTTCCTCTCTCTTCAGAACATTTGAGATTGCTGCTAGAAATACACTCTGAAAAGGTTCTCTAAAAGTAATGTTGACTTTAGATTAAGTGTCGTGATGAACCGTGTTATTTCTGTTGAGACTGCTGTATCCATAGTTACCTGTTGCAGCTAGAGTAGGAGCTCTGATAGTGTGATAGTGCAGCGGTGAGACTACATACTGTCACACAGTCTACTGCTGTCAGAGTTCCTAGAGATAATGACTTTAAACTTCAGTCTTCATTTCCGTAGATACATTTTCTGATTCTGCAATGTGTACCATATTTGAATAGTCTCTACTGGCTGTATTCTCACGAGGAAGTAAGCTACTCATTATGTACATGAAAGGTAACTAAACTAAATGACTGTAGCCCCGTATCACTCACTCTTGTCATCATGAAGTGCTTTGAGAGGCTAGTTAAGGACCATATCATCTCCACCTTATCCATCTCCCTCAACGTCAACAAAACGAAGGAGTTGATTGTGGACTACAGAGAGCACACCCCCATCCACATCGACGAGGCTGCAGTGGAGCGGGTCAAAAGCCTCATATTCCTCGCCGTGTACATCACCAGACCTGAAATGGTCCCTTCACACAGACAGTGTGGTGAAGAAAGTGCAACAGCGCCTCTTCAACCTCAGAAGGCCGAAGAAATTCGGCTTGGCCCCTAAGACCCTCACAAACTTCTACAGATGCACAACTGAGAACATCCTATCAGGCTGTATCAGCACCTGGTACGGCAATTTCATCGTCCGCAACCGCAGGGCTCTCCAGAAGATGGTGCAGTCAGCCCAATACATCATCGGGGGCACACTGCCTGCCCTCCAGGACATCTACAGCACAAGTGTCACGGGAAGGCCAAGAAGATCAAGGACCTCTGCCACCCAAGCCACGGCCTGTTCACCCCACTACCATCTAGAAGGAGGAGACGGTACATGTACATCAAAACTGGGACCGGGACCAAGACCAAGAGACTGAGAAACAGCTTCTATCTCCAGGCCATCAGACTGTTAAACAGTCACCACTAGCCGGCCTCCTCCCAGTACCCTGCCCTGAACCTTAATCACTGTTCTAGCCGGCTACCACCTGGTACTCTACCCTGCACCTTAGAGACTGCTGCCCTATGTTCATCGAGTCATTGAACACTGGTCACATTTAGTAATGTTTTACCCACTTTATATGTATATACTGTGTTGTAGTCATAGCTCATCCTATATAACTACTGCTATACACACCTTTTCTATTAATATACTATCAACACACACCATTATATTTGCTTATTGTTTTGTTTTGCTAGGTATTATTACTGCATTGTTGGAGCTAGAAACACAAGCATTTCACTGCACCAGCAACATCATCTGCAAATCTGTGTACATGACCAATACACTCTGATTTGAAAACATCAGTATAATGAGTAACCTTGAGTCTCTGTTGCCCCCTTCAGTCTCTTGGTTGTAAGTGTGATCTACTGACTTCCTGTCACAGTGATGTCAATCTAAAAGGGTTTTTGACAAGTTAGTTCATGTGAATGTACTGCTTTCTGTGGTCCAGCAGTTTACAGCTTTATTACACCGGCTAACAGCAGGGAAACTGCAGCTGTATGTCTGACCTCAGTATATGATCCTATAGTGACCCTAGCTATGTCCTGGTCCTGACCTTTGACCCGTGTCTGTCTGCAGGTGTGGCAGATCCCTGAGAACGGGCTGGTTACCGGCATGTCTGAGCCCGTGGTGGTCCTGGAGGGACACTCCAAAAGGGTTGGCATCATCACATGGCACCCCACGGCACGCAACGTCTTGCTCAGTGCTGGTGAGTGGCGTCCTCCTGTCCATTTAAAACCCTTCTCATAACATGTCGTGACTGGATGGCCTGTGTGAGGTGGACATTTTAAATGTTATCATTATAGTTCTGGTTCAGCCTCTGTGCCTCTGCTTTTGTGGTTGTAATCTGTGTCATCATCAGCCCTCTCACTCTCTCTGCCACCCCCCCTCTCTAATCTTCTCCTCGCGCTGAGAGAAGTGGCAACCTGCTGTGAGTTTGCATCACTCCCCAAGGCTTCATTTCCCCTAAACACTGAGATTCCTGATCACCGCACATCTGTCCTCATTGACTTTAAAAATACCGCTTTACTCAGTTTTTACCCTCCATGTCAAAACCAAACCAGAATGAGCTATGAGTTGTAGATGGTATTATCTTGCCATATCAGTGCTATTTGGCATTGTCCTTTTTCCTTTTGTGTAGTATGTGTATATTAATGTGTATTAATCTCTCTTCAGGCTGTTTTATGTATGTATATTATATAAAATGTGTGTTCCTCTCTCCTCAGGCTGTGACAACCTGATCATCATCTGGAACGTGGGGACGGGCGAGGCCATGATCCAGCTGGAGGATATGCACCCTGACGTCATCTTCAGCGCTTGCTGGAACCGCAACGGCAGCCTCATCTGCACCGCCTGCAAGGACAAGACCATCCGCGTCATCGACCCCCGCAAGGAAGAGATTGTAGGGGTGAGCACCACTGACTAGGATTTAATATTTTCCCCCAAAAAAAAATCCTTCCCGAGAAAATTGGAACCGTCCTGGTACAATCCCGGTATTCCCGTACAAAAAGGAAATACTATTTAAAAGCATATAATACCAGCGAAAATGATTATACCGCTGTAAATGGAGACATATGGACTGGAATCTTAATGGTTTCTTGTGGTAGGTATATTTGTCACAATTTAATCAACTCAAAGTTCTGTCAGTCACCATACTATTTCGTTGTTGTAGCCTAGTTTAAATGTAGACCTAAAATATTATGAGGTTATTACCCTACAGCCTAGTGAAAACTAAAATTTTTGTTTTAGTGTACCTTTGACTGACCTGGCTGACATCTTTCAGTCGAAGGTACAACAAAACAAAAAATGTAGACTCCCCTTGCACTTGGCTATCAGGGGAATTTCAGAAGATTGTGGCTGTTTTTACTTTATGATAACCAGCTTATTGTGGTGACTTTGTCACAGGGAACATATCCGATTCTCCGCTAAACAAACAAGCGAATAGGTCTAGTAGTGGAGATTCAGCACCATGGATAGCGCCACGATTGATCAAATCCCACGAATCTGATTAGTAAAGATTTGTTCACTCGCTTTTGTTATTGGGGAAATACATTTGAATTCAATCACTTTTTGACAGCATCCCTTTTGATTTAAACAAAACTTTCCATACATGTTTGCCCATGGAAGAAGTGGTCAGAGTGACTTTAGACTTGAATGCCAAAACATTTAAGAGATAGAGGTGTTCAAAGTTGACCCATTTTGTATACCATACCATGAGACATCCATGTCTTCATCGCTGGCAAAGATAAACAGTTAAGTTTGATATAATTTTGTAAGCTTACAAACAGGGTTGTCAAACTATTTGATAATTTCTTGGAAAATGTTTTTAAATAAATGATATAGAATTGTTTTACCTTTTAATGTCAATTATTTAATGTATGAAGCCAGAGACTTGATATGTCCGGTTCATGCAGGTATTCGCAAGTGCATATTTTGTGTTTTTGCATTAGTGCGGCATAAACATTTAATATTATTGGCCCACGGGACCGCGATACTTTTTCTTGGGAAACTGGAAGGAGCTTGGTCGGGAAGTCCCGGGATACCAGTCACCGGAATTCAACTCTACCACTGACAGGACTTTTCACTAACAAACCTGCTCTATAGGGTGGTCAAATTCCCAAAGTTTCCAGAAATCCCAGTTGGAATATTCCTGGAATCAGGAAGGAATAACTATGAAATCCGGGAATCCTCCAACTGGGAATTCTGATTAAACCGGGACATTTTGGGAAAGTTACTGGAATTTTGCAACCTTACTAATGTTTCTACTCATCTCAACAATTTGTTACTATTTTCCTAGTTTCGTAAACCTGGCCCTAGGCAACAGCAGTGACTAGGGTCTGGTATATTTCCTAGTTTCGTAAACCTGGCCCTAGGCAACAGCAGTGACTAGGGTCTGGTATATTTCCTAGTTTCGTAAACCTGGCCCTAGGCAACAGCAGTGACTAGGGTCTGGTATATTTCCTAGTTTCGTAAACCTGGCCCTAGGCAACAGCAGTGACTAGGGTCTGGTATATTTCCTAGTTTCGTAAACCTGGCCCTAGGCAACAGCAGTGACTAGGGTCTGGTATATTTCCTAGTTTCGTAAACCTGGCCCTAGGCAACAGCAGTGACTAGGGTCTGGTATACAGTACCAGTCAAAAGTTTGGACACACCTACTCATTCAAGGGTTTTTCTTTATTTTTACTATTTTCTACATTGTAGAATAATAGTGACGACATCCAAACTATGAAATAACACATATGGAATCATGTAGTAACCAAAAAAGTGTTAAACAAATCAGAATATATGTTATATTTGAGAATCTTCAAAGTAGCCACCCTTTGCCTTGATGACAGCTTTGCACACTCTTGGCATTCTCTCAACCAGCTTCATTTCAATTAACAGGTGTGCCTTCTTACAAGTGAATTTGTGAAATATCTTTCCTTCTTAATGCGTTTGAGCCAATCAGTTGTGTTGTGACAAGGTAGGGGTGACAGTCCATCATTACTTTAAGACATGAAGGTCAGTCAATCCGGAAAATGTCAACTTTTTTAAAGTTTCTTCAAGTGCAGTCGCAAAAACCATCAAGCACTATGATGAAACTGTCTCTCATGAGGACTGCCACAGGAAAGGAAGACCCAGAGTTACCTCTGCTGCAGAGGATAAGGTCATTAGTTAACTGTACCTCAAATTGCAGCCCAAATAAATGCTTCACAGAGTTCAAGTAACCGACACATCTCAACATCAACTGTTCAGAGGAGACTGCGTGAATCAGGCCTTCATGGTTGAATTGCTGCAAAGAAATCACTACTAAAGGACACCAATAATAAGAAGAGACTTGCTTGGGCGAAGCAACATGAGCAATGGACATTAGAACGCTAGAAATCTGTCCTTTGGTCTGATGAGTCCTAATTTGAGATTTTTGGTTCCAACCGCCGTGTCTTTGTGAGACACAGAGTAGGTGAATGGGTGATCTCCGCATGTGTAGTTCCCACAGTGAAGCATGGAGGAGGAGGTGTGATGGTGTGGGGTTGCTTTGCTGGTGACACTGTGGTTTATTTAGAATTCAAGGCACACTTAACCAGCATGGCCACCATAACGTTCTGCAGCGATACGCCATCCCATCTGGTTTGGGCTTAGTGGGACTATCATTTGTTTTTCAACAGGACAATAACCTAACACACCTCCAGGCTACGTAAGGGCTATTTGACCAAGAAGGAGAGTGATGGAGTGCTGCATCAGATGACCTGGCCTCCACAATCCCCCGACCTCAACCCAATTGAGATGGTTTGGGATGAGTTGGACCGCGGCGTGAAGGAAAAGCAGCCAACAAGTGCTCAGCATATGGGGGAACTCCTTCAAGACTGTTGGAAAAGCATTCCAGGTGAGGCTGGTTGAGAGAAATCCAAGAGTGTGCAAAGCTTTCATCAATGCAAAGGGTGGCTACTTTGAAGAATCTAAAATATATTTTGATTTGTTTAACACTTTTCTGGTTACTACATGATTACATATGTGTTATTTCATAGTTTTGATGTCTTCACTATTATTCTACAATGTAGAAAATGGTAAAAAAAAATAATGAAAAACCCTTGAATGAGTAGGTGTGTCCAAACTTTTGACTGGTACTGTATATGACAGACTCTTTTTGGTAACTTAAAAAAAAAAAAGATATGGGGTGGGTCATGCCAGAACGTCGTGATTCGACGTTTGCAGGCAAAACCTTTGCAATTGTTTTAGTGAAGGTAGTAGATGCAAACTAGCCACTTTCAAAATGCACTCATTAAAAATAACCTCCGTAATCTGTATCTCGCTAGCTACTATTTTGTGCCGGGATGTGGGTACGGTGACGTAGTTCCTCTATGCCAAATTGAAGTTTTATTACAGTACGTGCTGACGTATGCTGGAACGTTGGAAACGTTGTGGGAGGCAACCCATCTGCCTAGGGAGACTACTCTTTCCTAATTTGAAAGGGATCTCTTTGAGATGATTTAGGATGTACCCACAGTATGTTGACTGTTGACCCTCTGCGTCACAGGAGAAGGAAAAGGCACACGAGGGGGCACGGCCCATGAGGGCCATCTTCCTGTCGGACGGGAATGTGTTCACCACAGGCTTCAGCCGCATGAGTGAGAGACAGCTAGCCCTATGGAATCCGGTGGGTCACCCCATCCTCACCATCACTACTCCTGGGCTTAGTCCCAAATGACACCGTATTCCCTTTATAGTGGACTACTTTTGATCAGGGCCCATAGGGCTCTGGTCAAAAGTAGTGCACTATATAGGGAATAGGGTGGCATTTGGGACGCAGCCCTGATAAAGATGTTATTGCACTGCTCAGTAACTGACTTTATGTCAATGTTTAATTTACAGCAAGCCATGGATGAGGCAATCTCAGTGCATGAAATGGACACCAGCAATGGAGTCCTCTTGCCCTTCTATGACCCAGACACCAATGTGGTTTACCTGTGTGGTAAGGTGAGTGGAGTTTTTCTGGCAAATATTACACACACATCTATTTGATCTGTTGTGCATGTGACTTACAACAAGTCTTACTCTGATCCATTAAGTTAGGCATGATACAGTGTTATCCATGAAGACATTACTAAAACGTTGTACTGTTCCAAACACTAAAAGGCTTATCTTGTTTCTGTGGTATGTAGGGTGACAGCAGCATCCGCTACTTTGAGATCACGGACGAGGCCCCATTTGTCCACTACCTCAACACCTTCACCACCAAGGAGCCCCAGAGGGGAATGGGATATATGCCCAAGAGAGGCCTGGATGTCAACAAGTGTGAGATCGCCAGGTACGACTCGCTGGATAAGGAAACGGATCAGCCATTTTCAAATCAAATTTTATTTGTCACATGTGCTGAATACAACAGGTGAAACCTTACAGTGAAATGCTTACTTACAAGCCCTTAACCAACAATGCAATTTTAAGAAAGAATACCAAGAAAATACCAAAAATACATTAAATAACTAAATAATAAGAAATAAAAGTAACATAATTAAAGAGCAGCAGTAAAATAACAGTAGCGAGGCTATATAAAGGGGGTACCGAGTCAATGTGCGGGGGCACCGGTTAGTCGAGGTAATATGTACATGTAGGTAGAGTTATTAAAGTGACTATGCATAGATAATAAACGAGGGGGGACACACACAATGCAAATAGTCTGGGTAGCCAATTTATTAGCTGTTCAGGAGTCTTATGGCTTGGGGGTAGAAGCTGTTGAGAAGTCTTTTGGATCTAGACTTGGCACTCCGGTACCGCTTACCGTGAGGTAGCAGAGAGAACAGTCTATGACTAGGGTGGCTGGAGTCTTTGACAATTTTTAGGGCCTTCCTCTGACACCGCCTGGTGTAGAGGTCCTGGATTACATTTACATTTACAATTTAGTAATTTAGCAGACGCTCTTATCCAGAGTGACTTACAGTTAGTGAGTGCATACATTTTCATACTGGCCCCCCGTGGGAAACGAACCCACAACCCTGGCATTGCAAGCACCATGCTCTACCAACTGCGCTACAGGGGACCATAGTTACAAAGTTGTGCAAAGTCCTTCTTGCAGTCCGAGCAACGGTAAAGCTTTTCTCCAGAGTGAACAAGCTGGTGTTCTTTTAATACTGAAAAGTTATTTCAACATTCAAGGTAGTGGTAGGACTTCTCTCCAGTGTGCACGCACCAATGTTGCACTAGGCTGCTTAAGGTGAATGCTTTACCACAGTCAGAGCAGCGCTGTGGTTTTACTCCAGTGTGTTGTATCTGATGACACTTCATGGCAGGAAGCTAGGCCCCAGTGACGTACTGGGCCGTATGCACTACCCTCTGTAGTGCCTTGCGGTCGGAGGCCGAGCAGTTGCCATACCAGGCAGGGATGCAACCAGTCAGGATGCTCTCGATGGTTCAGCTTTAGAACCTTTTGAGGATCTGAGGACTCATGCCAAATCTTTTCAGTCTCCTTAGGGGGAATAGGTTTTGTCGTGCCCTCTTCACGACTGTCTTGGTGTGCTTGGATCATGTTAGTTTGTTTGGTGATGTGGACACCAAGGAACTTGAAGCTCTCAACCTGCTCCACTACAGCCCCATCGATGAGAATGGGGGCGTGCTCGGTCCTCTTCTTTTTCCTGTAGTCCACAATCATCTCCTTTGTCTTGATCACGTTGAGGCACCACACGGCCAGGTCTCTGACCACCTCCCTATAGGCTGTCTCGTCGTTGTCTGTGATCAGGCCTACCACTGTTGTGTCATCGGCAAACTTAACGATGGTTTTGGAGTCGTGCCTGGCCATGCAGTCATGGATGAACAGGGAGTACAGGAGGGGACTGAGCACGCACCCCTGAGGGGCCCCCGTGTTGAGGATCAGCATGGCGGATGTGTTGTTACCTACCCTTACCACCTGGGGGCGGCCCGTCAGGAAGTCCAGCATCCAGTTGCAGAGGGAGGTGTTTTTTCCCAGGGTCCTTAGTTTAGTGATGAGCTTTGATGGGCACTATGGTGTTGAACGCTGAGCTGTAGTCAATGAATAGCATTCTCACATAGGTGTTCCTTTTGTCCAGGTGTGAAAGGGTAGTGTGGAGCGCAATAGAGAATGCAACATCTGTGGATCTGTTGGGGCGGTATACAAATTAAGGTGGGACTAGGGTTTCTGGGATAATGGTGTTGATGTGAGCCATGACCAGCCTTTCAAAGCACTTCATGGCTACAGATGTGAGTGCTATGGGGTCGGTAGTAATTTAGGCAGGTTACCTTAGTGTTCTTGGGCTCAGGGACTATGGTGATCTGCTTGAAACATGTTGGTATTACAGACTCAGACAGGGAGAGGTTGAAAATGTCAGTGAAGACACTTGCCAGTTGGTCAGCGCATGCTCAGAGAACACATCCTGGTAATCCATCTGGTCCTGCGGCGTTGTGAATGTTGACCTGTTTAAAGGTCAACTAATCTGAATAGGGCTGCTAATCTGATTTATTATGCTTTGATGGGCACACCCCTGATTCAATTCAGCGAGGTCTAGTTGATTAGTTGAACCAGGTGTTTTGGTGCTTGGCTGGGTCTATGATGAGCGTCTATGAGGAAGACATGACTTGTGATGTGAAGCTATTGGCCAGCTATGTCCACCAGGAGGCAGCACAGAACCACATGTTGAAGGGGAGCTCGCTCATCTGTGTTTACCTCAGGCCCTGCCAATCAGAATCATGTATCATGCCTTTATACAGCTCCATGTTTACTGAGGCTGCTTGAGAGTATTGCCAGTGTCATGGAAGTAGAAGTGCATTGGGTTGGGCTGCAGTGTGTGAAAGGATATTAGACAGTAGGTCTGTTATGTGATGTTGTGGGTAATATGCTTCTTTGTACTTCTATGTTGACAGGTTTTATAAACTGCACGAAAGGAAGTGTGAACCTATCATCATGACTGTGCCAAGAAAGGTGAGCTTCTTCATTCTGATCTAGAGACATTCAATATATGAATGATTTCAACAATCAATGCCACGTTTAACTCAAACTCTGTTTTGAGGCTATGCTCTATTAAATGTGTTTGGTCCAGTGTTTTCTAACAGCTGTCTCTATGCCCCTCTCTCTCTCTCCCCGCAGTCTGACCTGTTCCAGGACGACCTGTACCCAGACACGGCAGGACCAGACTGTGCCATTGAGGCGGAGGATTGGTTCGAGGGGAAGAACGGCGAGCCCATCCTCATTTCCCTGAAGAACGGCTACGTCCCTGGCAAGAACCGCGACCTCAAGGTGGTCAAGAAGAACATTCTGGACAACAAGCTGAGCAAGAATGCGGAGAACACAAGCCCAGCCAACAAGTCTGCCTCATCCACTCCATCCATAGTGAGTACTGCTGTCTGTCTCTGTCTGTGTCTCTGTCTATCTGGGGAGGACACTGCCTGGGTTGTATGCTAGAGACTGGTACGTTCTCTCTGTTCACTGAATTGTATGCACAAAAGTACTACTTACCAGATGCCAGGATATTCTTCTGTATGTACAATGTGCCACTAGTGATTTGAGGGAATGTTGACACCAGACTGGATCAGTATACCAACACTACAGTATGTATCTACATGTGAATGATTACAGTGCTTTCCCAGGACTAGTCTGATGATCACCACACCTACCCCGTCCTTCACCACTGAAACTTAGTCTTTAATGGCCTTTAGTTCAGCCCTGGCCTCGGCACATTGCAGCTAGGGCCTTGGAACATGGAAGGCTCTATTTTAACAAACCTAATGCGATGCTCAATCTAAGCGCTGGGCGGTAGCACTATAGGTCCGGGTGTGTTTAAAATATTTTTTGCTATTTTCACAAGCACAATTATTGGCGCAGATGCTGGCGTTGGCGCGAAAGGACTGGGTTTTGATGAATAAACAAGTTATGGGTGTGCCAAGGCTTGTCACCTCACTGGCCAATCAGAACATGCTCCATGGCTAAATATGTGGTCGCTTCAAGTTGTGTATTTACGGTCTTTTATGTATTGCATTGGAATCAACTCCAATTACAATGTTAGTCCGTAATATTCTGTTAAACAGCTTACTAAAACAAAATAACAATGTAGATCTATCCCATCTTTGCTAAATAATTTAACTTTAACCTGTTTGTAGTCCACATTGTTCTAAGTAATTGTGTGGCTTCAATGTGGAAATATATACATAGAATAAAAAAAAGCTTTGGTGATTTAAGATTTCTTTCCAAGCGGTCTCAGGAGCCAAACCCTTTATCGACAGTCTTTACTGCTTCGGCGATTGCATTGGGCAGACAAAAAAAAAGCCTTAATTGAGAGGGTGGGGCTATGCTTGGTTTATAATTAAATAAAACAAAATACAGGCACCAAAAGCACATTAGGCTACTCTTGTTCCATGCGCATATGGGCAGTGTGCGTCATGGCTGGATAGGATGCATTTCCGCTGTAGAAATTAATGCCATAACCAACTGCGTTGCCGCTAAAACCAGCTTTTGGTTAGTCTTAAATATCCCTATCAACGCTGCCTGAAATTAGCACTTTGGATCATGTTTTTAAGGACACCTAAACTATTTCCACCCCATCCATCTGAGCGCAAGCGAGCTGATCGAAGACAGGTAAATTGCCGAACCTGGCGTTAGGGCTGGAAAATGCCAATGCGGCAGTTTTTACATGACAGAAATGCTAACTAACGTGCGTTTGACACTAGTGCTGCCATAACGCCAGACGAAAATAGAGCCCGTAGAGTTTATGTTGGCAGGGTGTGTTTTAGAAGGTGGTTACTAGAAGTCCCCCCACCCACCTGCCCATAGGCAGAGTGCTCTGGGTGTCCTGCCCTACCTCGTCCACAACACAGCCGCCCGCATGGGACCCAGCCCTGGCCTCAGCTTCTATCTGCAGCTCTGGCCTGTAATCATAGCAGTCTGGGCAGGCGCGCCATGTTAACCCCCAGGGTGCCACAGGGTACTAGAGCCCTGCTTGCAGTGTAGCCTGCCTGCAGAGCAGCCAGCAGGGATAGACTCGATGATGTGAGGATTAAAAAGGATCTGGGGAAATTCAGTAGATATAAACAGAGTATGTTTGTTTTTAGATAACAATGTACCAAACCTAACCGGGGAGGGGGGGGGAGACACTGGCACAAACATCTCCAGAAAGGGTATCTTATGTCTTGCTCCTGTCTCTGTATTCCTCAGAAAAACGAAGCCAAGCTGGAAGAGGTCTTGAAAGAAATCAAATCCCTCAAGGACTTGGTCAGCAGTCAGGAGAAGCGAATCATCCAACTCGAGGAGCAGATGTCCAAGATCGCCATTTAAGGATCCTCCCCCCACCCTGCCACAATTCAGGACGAACCATTGGCTGGGAGGTGGGCGGGACCAGTCACTGGCAATCTAGATGACAGAGTTCCGCCTGAAACCTGCCTAGTAACGATCCCAAGCAACATTCCGAGATGAACTTTTTTCTTAGCCAGCCCTAACCCTCAGTTAACACAGATGAAATATGGCAAACCATTCCATTCCTTTTAATAAGTGGCAGTTTAGTTTTGTTTGTTGTATGAAAAAATCTTACATATTCCTTTTTAAGATTGTGACCAAGAAAATTCCAATGTGAACAGTTCCTATTTGGGTAAACCCAAATGTTTTATATGTAGGTATCAGTATTTTCTCTCCCCCATACCCCAACTTCTTATCTTGCCAAATTTTAAAGGAGTTTTGTTTATACACCTCCTTGACAGTATTTTTTTCTTTCGTTTTCTTAGTTTTTCCCGGGAAGATTCAAAATGCGAACTATATGGGACAATGCAATAGGCTGGTAATACAAGGAGAGGGGGGGGAAGATTTCAATAATCAATCAAATACTGTAAAATACATCAATGAGAAACTTGACTGATTGACCACCAAACACTCAGAGAAATTGATCCTGATGTATCGTAGAGCTTTTAGATATCAAAGACAACAGAAGTACTGAGGTATGATTCATGCTGTAAGTGTTATGTGAAGGTTCTCATTCTCTTTTTTCTGAAACTCAGATCTCTCCTCCCCTCTTAGTGGACTACATCATAATGGGACCACTGTCTGGACACTTGCTAACATCTCCTGACCAGAGTTAATGCTTAAAATAGATATTCTACTCGAGGTTCATTCTCTATCTTTGATCTCTAACTCTAGCTTGTCTTACTAAGCAAGCAGCAAACAAAGTCCTTTCATAAAGTTTGATACCTTCTATAACTTATGTATGCATCTATCACAGTAAACGACTTGAACAATGTTTTGATCATCTCTATCTATTTTGTGTCCCAGGAACAGAAAGCGGTATTAGTGAACTCCCCTTAGCTTTGTAGATGAAAATGACAGGTTAGATGTCACCTTAACTTCTCGTAGCCTTAGATTTCACCTTAAACTGGTTTCTTGTTTGGAGTTTACAATGCACATGCCCCAATACAAAAATCATTTGAATCGTTTAGGTGACCACTGCGATAAACATTGTTAGCGTTACAGTCTTATGAAACAGAAATGTGTCATAGTTTGCCACTATGTTTGTTTGTCAGTATGTCCCCCCCATCTGGCCCTGTGACACAAATGGTATGTATGTACTGTAAGCTCTGCACTGTAAGTCACAGTGCTACTGACTCATTTACATTTACATTTTAGTCATTTAGCAGACGCTCTTATCCAGAGCCACTTACAGTTAGTGCATACATTATTTTATATTTTTCATACTGGCCCCCCGTGGGAATCGAACCCACAACCCTGGCGTTGCAAACACCATGCTCTACCAACTGAGCTACATCCCTGCCGGCCATTCCCTCCCCTCCCTACCCTGGACGACGCTGGGCCAATTGTGCGCCGCCCCATGGGTCTCCCGGTCGCGGCCGGCTACGACAGAGCCTGGACTCATGACATGCAGTCACCTAGGGTGCTTCTCTTGTACGGGTTCTTGTGGCAATGACCTGTGTGCTGCCCAGAGAAGGACCAACGGAATTGTGGGTTATGTCGCTGGTTAACATTTCCACAGGCTTTTAGCAGCCTTGTTCTGCCTCTGAGGTGTTTGTGCAGGCGTAAACCCCAATGTTGAACCATGCCCTTGTGTTCAGGGTCCATGTGCCAGGATGCTCACTATTCACCACCTCATTGGCCCATATCCATACAGCCAACCAGAGTGTGAGTGGCGGGTGAGTCTGAAACGAAAACAATTTGATCCTGCTTTGACCTCTGTTGGTTGACAACGGTCGACAAGATGTAACGTGGAGAGGCAAGGCTTTCAGGATGTGCGAATATGTGCCTCGTATGACTTTGGCCTTGTTGGAGTTGTAGAGGATGCACCTTTTATTGTTTTTGTTTTGCCAGATAGGAAATGTGAGAGGGATTTTGGATATTAAATGGATTCACCGTAGGTTGTGACCAAGGTTCTGACCTATGATAACATAATTGGATGGTGTGATGATAATGCTAGTAATTTATATACTGTATGTTTTAGCCTTGCGTCCTTCTCCGGCTCTCCCATTGCAGATAACCCACTAAATAGCTACCCTTAAATACTCTGTCACTAGAGAATCAGAGAAACAAGGAGTCATTTGGATTAACTGAATATCTGATGGTTTGCCAACCGCGATAATATTTCTGTTGTCATGCTATTTTTGTTATGCTCATTTTCCAGAGAGGGGTTAAGGTTCAGAGTTTGTTAGCCTTTAAAGTTTTTTACCACTGAATAGATCAGAAAGTGCCATAGGAAGTGTGCACAGGAAGTGCTTATGGATGACTGTGGGTTTGAGAATGGTGTGAGTTATTTAGCAGGATAGGTAGTGTATGGGCTGCCTGAGTGGATAGAAAGGCATAGAAAGCATTGAGAAAGGTACGTTTTCATCAATACATCTTGGAATCCCAGGATCTAAGATTATATCCATAGATGCAATTGGACACTAAATATGCACCGTCTGGTGTTCTGGAATATTTTATTGGGGTTGAGAATGACTCCAAGGTGTTCTACTGTGCTGTAGAGATATGATATGGATCAGTCAGGGCAAGGGGAGGTTGTCTTGGGCTTTGTGTCCTGTATGTACATCAGTGCTTATCCTGAGCCTCCTTGAACCACTCAAGGCAGCGAGAGCTGTGATGTTTGGAATATTAGTGAATAGCGATTCAAAGGGACACTGTAGGTTGGAGAAATATGTAGATGTTTGAAATAAAGGCCTAGAAAATGATTTAAAGTTTTGTAAATAACATGACCATGTAATTTTCTTTTTCTTTGTACTTTTCATTTTCATTTATTTGTTTTGTTTGTTTTGAGCTGAAGAGGTTTGTTTGGGAGGAGGTTATGGTGGGTTTGAAATGTTTCCTCTTGTCTGCATTCCCTGCCCTTGTCATAATGCATCATGACAGAACCTCCATTCTATCACAGGTATTATGAATACAAAAAGAGAGAAATGAATTACAGAAGAAAAACAAACAAGAATTCAGCCTCTTGTGGAGGTCTGTTCTGCATTTTTGTTAATTTTGTTAATTTTTCAAGTGTCAACAACTCATTGACTATCAGAAAAATTAATAAAGAAATTACAAAATAAAATTGTCTGCTGGTGTCAAGTTCATGAGTGATGCAGAAGTCTCGGCAAAAAGAAAAAAATGACTTGGCCATCTTCAAACAAGCAATATCTGAGATATGTGAAGGTATTTAGTGTTTTCTCTCACAGACTTGTTATACTTTATCAGGAGATTATTGCTTTCATTGTCTGAAACCTATGTATGCAACCATACCCCATTCCTCATTTGTCAGTTTGAAACTTGTCAATGTGGTATGCTTCCTGTATTCCTCACAGATCAGCCAATGTCTCGTTTCTTGCTTGACGAGGAACAATCCGCTTGTTGAGGGGTCAATATACCACAAAACGACTTCTCCCCCAGCATTTGGGTAAGTATTATAGCAGTGGGGATGATCAGTAGTGTGAGCTGCTATACAGTTACTACAGTCTCCACTTTATTTCTTTGTTTTTGTCTGAAATGCTGAGGGAACGTTGCAACATCACTGATGGGGTAGATTGACATATGGTTGTATCAGATGATTGTCAGTCACTGATATTATTTGTAAAGGAAATGGATCTCTCTTTACAGAGGCTGAAGTGATGTAATGTTGATGAGCAACACATGATCTTAAATATGAAGCAAATGCATACTGTATTGGGTAATTGTGCTTGACAGTGCTGGCAGTGCAGTGTTCTGTAATGCATCACAATATACAGAATACGTTTCTCACTTTTTGTCTCATAACAGGAAGGATTGAATTGGGCACATTTATGCCTCTTAAAGTTTGGTGCTTGTGATTAATGTCTATGTGCAAGGAAACAGTTGTACAACTCAATCTTTCAATATTTGCTGTTGTCGTTTCACTTTACAATTTCCAATATGTTTGCCCCAAGGCCCGGGAGATGTCCAGCTCTTATTTTACTGCTGCTTCTGTCAAGCAAGGCTGTCTCAAGACGTCTACCTAGCCACAGGGAGGAAGCAACCCATGGACCCCAGGAGTCAAACCTGTCCGAGCTACCACATAAAACAACTACACTTGTAGCCCTCACCAAAGACCAGCCAGAAAACACAACAGAAGTCTCCGTTACCCAGCAAACAATGAGAACTGAAACCTCGGACCATGGGACTGAGATCTCCCACACCACTGTGAGAGGTAAACAAACACCCATCCCATCAGCCCTGCATCCAACCCCCTACCCTACCACTGCCATCAACTCCTCCACAGAAGGGATGTCAAAATCTTCCATTTCAGGAAGTGTCAGTGTCCTGAATAGTGACATGCCCGACCATGGCCCCTCATGGGAGAGGACTGGTAGGTCAGTGCATGATCACCATCGCTGTGCTGGCTGCTGTGATGACATTGTTCATTGTCAGCACCGTCATCCTCCTGACCAAGCTGAGTGGCAGCAGGTACAGATACAGACACAGGGCCCAGCGGCTACAGGGGCAGAGCACAGAGATGGTGTGCAATGGTCCCCACCAGTACCACTGATTGAGGCCAGGGGAGATCCAGACATCCCAAAAGCAACGTAACCCTGATGCCCAGCAGAGGACAGCGAGAGGGACAACCTCACTCAACAGCTCCATCCCAGACCTTGACGGAGGCTTGTAACACTTTAGTCAAACTCAAAATATATAACACACTTGAGCATTGAGTCTCTCAGCTACATAGCAAATGTTTTGTCCTCATACAGAAAAGGCATTATTAACTTTCAGCATTACTCTAATGAGAAATACAAATCTCACTATGGCCAAGCATGTGTACACCTGACCTTCCTGTACAGTGCCATGCAAAAGTATTCATCCCCCTTGGCGTTTTTCCTATTTTGTTGCATTACAACCTATAATTTAAATGATTTTTATTTGGATTTCGTGTAATGGACATACACAAAATAGTCCAAATTGGTGAAAATAAATAAATAACTTGTTTCAAAAAAGTCAAAAAAAGTAATAACCGGAAAGTGGTGCGTGCATTTGAATTCACCCCCTTTGCTATGAAGCCCCTAAATAAGATCTGGTGCAACCAATTACCTTCAGAAGGCACATAATTGGTTAAATAAAGTCCACCTGTGTGCAATCTAAGTGTCACATGATCTGTCACATGATCTCAGTATATATACACCTGTTCTGAAAGGCCCCAGAGTCTGCAACACCACTAAGCAAGGGGCACCACCAAGCAAGTGGCACCATGAAGACCAAGGAGCTCTCCAAACAGGTCAGGGACAAAGTTGTGGAGAAGTACAGATCACGGTTGGGTTATAAAAACATATCTGAAACTTTGAACATCCCACGGAGCACCATTAAATCCATTATAATTTTTTTTAAAGAATATGTCACCACAACAAACCTGCCAAGAGAGGGCCGCCCACCAAAATACACGGACCAGGCAAAGAGGGAATTAATCAGAGAGGCAACAAAGAGACCAAAGATAACCCTGAAGGAGCTGCAAACTCCACAGCAGAGATTGGAGTATCTGTCCATAGGACCACTTTAAGCTGTACACTCCACAGAGCTGGGCTTTACGGAAGAGTGGCCAGAAAAAATCCATTGCTTAAAGAAAAGAATAAGCAAACACGTTTAGTGTTCGCCAAAAGGCATGTGGGAGACTCCCCAAACATTTGGAAGAAGGTACTCTGGTCAGATGAGACTAAAATTGAGCTTTTTGGCCATCAAGGAAAACGCTATGTCTGGCGCAAACCCAACACCTCTCATCACCCCGAGAACACCATCTCCACAGTGAAGCATGGTGGTGGCAGCATCATGCTGTGGGGATGTTTTTCATCAGCAGGGACTGGGAAACTGGTCAGAATTGAAGGAATGATGGATGGTGCTAAATACAGGGAAATTCTTGAGGGAAACCTGTTTCAGTCTTCCAGAGATTTAAGACTGGGACAGAGGTTCACCTTCCAGCAGGACAAGGACCCTAAGCATACTGCTAAAGCAACACTTGAGTGGTTTAAGGGGAAACATTTGAATGGCCTAGTCAAAGCCCAGACCTCAATCCAATTGAGAATCTGTGGTATGACTTAAAGATTGCTGTACACCAGCAGAACCCATCCAACTTGAAGGAGCTGGAGCAGTTTTGCCTTGAAGAATGGGCAAAAATCCCAGTGGCTAGATGTGCCAAGCTTATAGAGACATACCCCAAGAGACTTGCAGCTGTAATTGCTGCAAAAGGTGGCTCTACAAAGTATTAACTTTGGGGGGGGGTGAATAGTTATGCACGCTCAAGTTTTTTTGTCTTATTTGTTGTTTGTTTCACACAAAAAAATATTTTGCATCTTCAAAGTGGTAGGCATGTTGTGTAAATCAAATGATACAAACCCCCCAAAAATCTATTTTAATTCTAGGTTTTAAGGCAACAAAATAGGAAAAATGCCAAGGGGGATGAATACTTTCGCAAGCCACTGTACATACTGAATAAAACCATCAAAAACTAAATCAATAGGGGGAAAAAAATCTGTCATACTGAGTTCTTCAACCTATGATACCGACTCTTATTACAGCAAGGCTGAGGCACGAGGTGCTCCAAACAGCCGTGGGCAGAACAAAAGCCCTGCAGCGCCAGCAGAGATGGGAGTTCTGAGGCACGTTTGTAGAAGACCGTGAAGTTTATATGTTAGGTTTGTATGTGTGATATGATGAAAGACGGGCCCTCTGCCTGTGAGCTGGTCTTGTAGGCCGTGTGGAGACGGGCTGTAATCTGGAGCATGTAATTAGAGAGAACTCAGTCGTAGGCAAAGAACACTAGGGACTCGCCCTGTGGAGAACTAAAATACCCACTAACCTTCAATTTTTTCCATTTTAGAGAATACTGATTCAACTGTGAATAAAGGCAAGCCTCCCGTGTAGCTCAGTTGGTAGAGCATGGCGCTTGCAACGCCAGGGTTGTGGGTTCGATTCCCACGGGGGGCCAGTATGAAAAATGTATGCACGCTCTGGATAAGAGCGTCTGCTAAATGACTAAAATGTAAAGGGGGAAGTGTTTTATTTTCATCTTTGATAATAATGGAAGTCCTGCACATACACTGTGTTGTGCTGCTCCAGTGCTTTAGTCCTGTGCACTAACATTTACATTTCAGCTGAATTTGTATTTGACCTCATCGCTCAACTTTCAGGATTGCCACATGAACCAGTGAATCAGGGATTGTGAATAATTAGAAGTGTCAATTTGTAGTGGACAAAGATGTCCCTGTCCCCCTCATCAATATCTCCATCATATGTAAGGTTTAGGAGCAGGCAAGGAAAATACATACAGTATGGCAGCCCCTAACTGTCCCTCCTTTCTAGACTGGCCAAAGCATCCACCAAGGTCCCTCTGCAGGGAGAGGAGGATTTGGGGGAGGGAGCAGGAGGAGATGGAAATGTAGAAGGATGGACATCTTTCTGTAATCAGCAGGCTTTTTTTTAAACTGGAGAAAGAACTTTCAGTATATTTTAAGTTATAGGAGAAGGGTGGCAACTTGGATGCTCCCTCTCTTTTCCCTCAATTTCCTTCTCTGCTCTCACTCTCTCTCCCCTTCTCTGCTGTTAGAATCCCTGTACAATTCAGTCCAGAGGAGACACTAGCCAGACATACAATCTGTAAGTACTGACCTTTTCCATTTTTGTTCATTTTAATTAATGGTTAGGATATGTGTAACAAGAAAAAAGTTGTTAGGATTGCTGTAGACTGATGTGATGACAAACCTGTCAATTTAAGGTTTAGAGACTTGGACAAGGAGATGTTTTCTTTTTGAGAAATTGCATTTCCATGCCTTTCGTTCGTCATCTAATAACAGTTGTGGACTTTTAAGTGAAGACATCAGAAAATGTTTAGAGAAAAGTGTAGCGTTAACATGATAAACATAAAATCCATCATAATCTTTTGTTTAGAAATATCTAAGTTCGAGAAGTCAAGACCTGGAGCTAATAGAACCTTTAAAGAGATGTTATGGTGCATGTCACAGAGAGTTGGTCTTAATAATTAGAGGGGAAAAGTCACAATCACACAAGTGATTGGTAACCCTAGCTGTCTCCCTTCATAGACCTGCACCTTAGTGACTATTTGCACATAGAGACTATCTGCACTCTAGAGATTATATACAATGATTCTCCACACATCCAACCCTTACACACAAACACACACAGTCAACTCTGCTGTTCTATTATATACTATTTATTCAACTGCACGACCAAAACACTACCCACTTTATAGTTGTAAATACAGTCATAATTGACATAGCACATTCAGTATCTATCATCTATACTGTATATCATATTGTGTACATATCAGGCTATTACTATGACACTACCTCTTCTATTACTTATTATTTTGTATTTGACTCTTATTATTGATTATTGTACTGCAATGTAGATGGAACTAGCACACAAGCATTTATTTCGCTGCACCTTTTATACCTGCTGTAAACTGTGTACATGACCAATAACATTTTATTTTATTTGTGGTTGTTGTAGCTTGTAGGTGAAGATGGATAGAGGAATTCAGGATAATTATCTCTTTAGAGGGTCTTTCAGTGGAGGGCCTACAGTGATTATAGAAATGATGACCAACCAGGAGACTCTTCCTGAAGATGTAATTATGGCTGGTTAATACCATGGTCCAGTCAGAGTGCATATCTCTCTGTAGCCACCCTGACTGCACATACATGGGTGGGGAGATCAAGATAACCATCCATTTTAGTATGACTGTAGTTTACAGTACATACATTTTCATGACCACACAAGCAGACATGGGCACAGCATTTACATTAAGGAAGCAGAGGTTGATTGTAACTAGAGGCTGATTAGAAGCCAGTCATCCTCATGAGTGAGTAGTAAGCAGCACTATGTAATTACAGTACATGTATTTCCAGACACAGTGAAGGTACTGGGTTACAGATTTCAGTTCAGCGCCGTTCTATGCCTTTTTACACACTTCAATAGTTGATTTTCAAGTCTCTAAATATTCTTATTATAATTTCACGAAAGCTAAAGCGAGAGGCAGAAAGACATTACATTTAGAGAGTGTTTGGACTGTGAGGTAATGTTGATAGACTGAATTTGAACTGCATTAGTTGCTCTAGACACTTTGATTCTTTCTCTGTAGAGCATACTGTAAGTCCACCCATTCCTAAGGCAGGCTGAATGCAGGCTTCCGTATCAATCAATTTTCAATCAATTTTATTTTATATAGCCCTTCTTACATCAGCTAATATCTCGAAGTGCTGTACAGAAACCCAGCCTAAAACCCCAAACAGCTAGTAATGCAGGTGTAGAAGCACGGTGGCTAGGAAAAACTCCCTAGAAAGGCCAAAACCTAGGAAGAAACCTAGAGAGGAACCAGGCTATGAGGGGTGGCCAGTCCTCTTCTGGCTGTGCCGGGTGGAGATTATAACAGAACCATGCCAAGATGTTCAAAAATGTTCATAAGTGACAAGCATGGTCAAATAATAATCAGGAATAAATCTCAGTTGGCTTTTCATAGCCGATCATTAAGAGTTGAAAACAGCAGGTCTGGGACAGGTAGGGGTTCCATAACCGCAGGCAGAACAGTTGAAACTGGAATAGCAGCAAGGCCAGGCGGACTGGGGACAGCAAGGAGTCACCACGGCCGGTAGTCCCGACGTATGGTCCTAGGGCTCAGGTCTCTCAGTTGGCTTTTCATAGCCGATCATTAAGAGTTGAAAACAGCAGGTCTGGGACAGGTAGGGGTTTCGTAACCGCAGGCAGAACAGTTGAAACTGGAATAGCAGCAAGGCCAGGCGGACTGGGGACAGCAAGGTGTCAGCATGCCCGGTAGTCCTGACGTATGGTCCTAGGGCTCAGGTTCTCAGAGAGAAAGAGAGAACGAGAGAATTAGAGAGAGCATACTTAAATTCACACAGGACACTGGATAAGACAGGAGAAGTACTCCAGGTATAACCAACTAACCCCAGCCCCCCGACACATAAACTACTGCAGCATAAATACTGGAGGCTGAGACAGGAGCGGTCCGGAGACACTGTGGCCCCATCCGAAGAAACCCCGGACAGGGCCAAACAGGAAGGATATAACCCCACCCACTCTGCCAAAGCACAGCCCCCGCACCACCAGAGGGATATCCTCAACCACCAACTTACAATCCTGAGACAAGGCCGAGTATAGCCCACAGAGGTCTCCACCACAGCACAAACCAAGGGGGCGCCAACCCAGACAGGAAGATCACGTCAGTAACTCAACCCACTCAAGTGACGCACCCCTCCTAGGGACGGCATGAAAGAGCACCAGCAAGCCAGTGACTCAGCCCCTGTAACAGGGTTAGAGGCAGAGAACCCCAGTGGAGAGAGGGGAACCGGCCTGGCAGAGACAGCAAGGGCTGTTCGTTGCTCCAGAGCCTTTCCGTTCACCTTCACACTCCTGGGCCAGACTACACTCAATCATATGACCTACTGAAGAGATAAGTCTTCAGTAAAGACTTAAAGGTTGAGACCGAGTCTGCGTCTCTCACATGGGTAGGCAAACTGTTCCATAAAAATGGAGATCTATAGGAGAAAGCCCTGCCTCCCGCTGTTTGCTTACAAATTCTAGGGACAATTAGGAGGCCTGCGTCTTGTGACCGTAGCGTACGTATTGGTATGTACGGCAGGACCAACTCGGAAAGATAGGTAGGAGCAAGCCCATGTAACGCTTTATAGGTTAACAGTAAAACCTTGAAATCAGCCCTTGCCTTAACAGGAAGCCAGTGTAGGGAAGCTAGCACTGGAGTAATATGATCAAATTTCTTGGTTCTAGTCAGGATTCTAGCAGCCGTATTTAGCACTAACTGAAGTTTATTTAGTGCTTTATCCGGGTAGCCGGAAAGTAGAGCATTGCAGTAGTCTAACCTAGAAGTAACAAATGCATGGATTAATTTTTCTGCATCATTTTTGGACAGAAAATTTCTGATTTTTGCAATGTTACGTAGATGGAAAAAAGCTGTCCTTGAAACAGTCTTGATATGTTCGTCAAAAAGAGAGATCAGGGTCAAGAGTAACGCTCGAGGTCCTTCACAGTTTTATTTGAGACGACTTTACAACCATCAAGATGAATTGTCAGATTTAACAGAAGATCTCTTTGTTTCTTGGGACCTAGAACAAGCATCTCTGTTTTGTCCGAGTTTAAAAGTAGAAAGTTTTCAGCCATCCACTTCCTTATGTCTGAAACACAGGCTTCTAGCGAGGGCAATTTTGGGGCTTCACCATGTTTCATTGAAATGTACAGCTGTGTGTCATCCGCATAGCAGTGAAAGTTAACATTATGTTTTCGAATAACATCCCCAAGAGGTAAAATATATAGTGAAAACAATAGTGGTCCTAAAACGGAACCTTGAGGAACACCGAAATGTACAGTTGATTTGTCGGAGGACAGACCATTCACAGAGACAAACTGATATCTTTCCGACAGGTAAGATCTAAACCAGGCCAGAACTTGTCCGTGTAGACCAATTTGGGTTTCCAGTCTCTCCAAAAGAATGTGGTGATCGATAGTGTCAAAGGCAGCACTAAGGTCTAGTAGCACGAGGACAGATGCAGAGCCTCGGTCTGACGCCATTAAAAGGTCATTTACCACCTTCACAAGTGCAGTCTCAGTGCTATGATGGGGTCTAAAACCAGACTGAAGCATTTCGTATACATTGTTTGTCTTCAGAAAGGCAGTGAGTTGCTGCGCAACAGCTTTTTCTAAAATTTTTGAGAGGAATGGAAGATTCGATATAGGCCGATAGTTTTTTATATTTTCCGGGTCAAGGTTTGGCTTTTTCAAGAGAGGCTTTATCACTGCCACTTTTAGTGAGTTTGGTACACATCCGGTGGATAGAGAGCTGTTTATTATGTTCAACATAGGAGGGCCAAGCACAGGAAGCAGCTCCTTCAGCAGTTTAGTAGGAAGAGGATCCAGTATGCAGCTTGAAGGTTTAGAGGCCATGATTATTTTCATCATTGTGTCAAGAGATATAGTACTAAAACACTTAAGTGTCTCTCCCGATCCCAGGCCCTCGCAGAGTCTGTGCAGATCCAGGACAGCTAAGCCCTGGAGGAATACGCAGATTCAAAGAGGAGTCCGTAATTTGCTTTCTAATGGTCATGATCTTTTCCTCAAAGAAGTTCATGAATTTATTACTGCTGAAGTGAAAGCCATCCTCTCTTGGGGAATGCTGCTTTTTAGTTAGCTTTGCAACAGTATCAAAAATAAATTTTGGATTGTTCTTATTTTCCTCGATTAAGTTGGAAAAGTAGGATGATCGAGCAGCAGTGAGGGCTCTTCGGTACTGCACGGTACTGTCTTTCCAAGCTAGTCGGAAGACTTCCAGTTTGGTGTGGCGCCATTTCCGTTCCAATTTCCTGGAAGCTTGCTTCAAAGCTCGGGTATTTTCTGTATACCAGGGAGCTAGTTTCTTATGACAAATGTTTTTCGTTTTTAGGGGTGCAACTGCATCTAGGGTATTGCGCAAGGTTAAATTGAGTTCCTCAGTTAAGTGGTTAACTGATTTTTGTCCTCTGACGTCCTTGGGTAGGCAGAAGGAGTCTGGAAGGGCATCAAGGAATTTTTGTGTTGTCTGAGAATTTATAGCACGACTTTTGATGCTCCTTGGTTGGGGTCTGAGCAGATTATTTGTTGCGATTGCAAACGTAATAAAATGGTGGTCCGATAGTCCAGGATTTTGTGGAAAAACATTAAGATCTACAACATTTATTCCATGGGACAAAACTAGGTCCAGAGTATGACTGTGGCAGTGAGTAGGTCCAGAGACATGTTGGACAAAACCCACTGAGTCGATGATGGCTCCGAAAGACTTTTGGAGTGGGTCTGTGGACTTCTCCATGTGAATATTAAAATCACCAAAAATTAGAATATGATCTGCTATGACTACAAGGTCTGATAGGAATTCAGGAAACTCAGAGAGGAACGCTGTATATGGCCCAGGAGGCCTGTAAACAGTAGCTATAAAAAGTGATTGAGTAGGCTGCATAGATTTCATGACTAGAAGCTCAAAAGACGAAAACGCCATTTTTTTTTTTGTAAATTGAAATTTGCTATCGTAAATGTTAGCAACACCTCCGCCTTTGCGGGATGCACGGGGAATATGGTCACTAGTGTAACCAGGAGGTGAGGCCTCATTTAACACAGCAAATGAGCGTATGAGCAGAAATAACCCATCAGATCCCTGCCGTAGCCTGTCGTTAGCCTGCTGCAGCCCAGTGTAAATATAGAGGCCACAGTCACAAGTCTCCCACGCCTCCCTGCTCCCTGTGGCATATATAGCTTCCTCCCCTCTTGGTGTGGTGGATGGGTGGCCTCACTCCACTATACAAATTAAAACCTCAACCAAACTGTCGGCCTCCACCCCAAATAAGTAATGACTACAGACAGCTAAAATAGATTTAATACAAGATGTGAAATGGGAGAAATATTGTGGATGTTCTGTAGTGATTAAACCTAGATTAATCTGGTCTTTGGGAAAATCTACAACACCTGAGCTGTTTCTACTTTGTTCTGAGTTATGACACAAAATCCCTCATCACACTTTATCAGACCATTTGATGAATGTTTATTCATACTAATACTAGAAACCCAACTGCCCCTGCATTCTTAGTAGAGCGGAAAGGAGGCATGTTGTAGGCCTACAGTAGCTGCTGTAATATACAGTCGTGGTCAAAAGTTTTGAGGATGACACAAGTATTGGTCTTCACAAAGTTTGCTGCTTCAGTGTTATGAGATATTTTTGTCAGATGTTACTATGGTATACTGAAGTATAATTACAAGCATTCCATAAGTGTCAAAGGCTTTTATTGAAAATTACATTGTTTTTGCAAAGAGTCAATATTTGCAGTGTTGACCCTTCTTTTTCAAGACCTCTGCAATCCGCCCTGGCATGCTGTCAATTAACTTCTGGGCCACATCCTGACTGATGGCAGCCCATTCTTGCATAATCAATGCTTGGAGTTTGTGGGTATTTGTTTGTCCACCTGCCTCTTGAGGATCGACCACAAGTTCTCAATGGGATTAAGGTCTGGGGAGTTTCCTGGCCATGGACCCAAAATGTCAATGTTTTGTTCCCCGAGCCACTTAGTTATCACTTTTGCCTTATGGCAAGGTGCTCCATCATGCTGGAAAAGGCATTGGTCGTCACCAAACTGTTCTTGGATGGTTAAGAGAAGTTGCTCTCGGAGGATGTGTTGGTACCATTCTTTATTCATGGCTGTGTTCTTAGGCAAAAATGTGAGTGAGCCCACTCCCTTGGCTGAGAAGCAACCCCTCACATTAATGGTCTCAGGATGCTTTACTGTTAGCATGACACAGGACTGATGGTAGCGCTCACCTTGTCTTCTCCGGACAAGGTGTTTTCCGGATGCCCCAAACAATCGGAAAGGGGATTCATCAGAGAAAATGACTTTACCCCAGTCCTCAGCAGTCCAATCCCTGTACCTTTTGCAGAATATCAGTCTATCCCTGATGTTTTTCCTGGAGAGAAGTGGCTTCTTTGTTGCCCTTCTTGACACCAGGCCATCCTCCAAAAGTCTTCACCTCACTGTGCGTGCAGATGCACTCACACCTGTCTGCTGCCATTCCTGAGCAAGCTCTGCACTGGTGGTGCCCCGATCCCGCAGCTGAATCAACTTTAGGAGACAGTCCTGGTGCTTGCTGGACTTTATTGGGCGCCCTGACACCTTCTTCACAACAATTGAACCTCTCTCTTTGAAGTTATTGATGATCCGATAAATGGTTGATTTAGGTGCAATCTTACTAGCAGCAATATCCTTGCCTGTGAAGCCCTTTTTGTGCAAAGCAATGATGGCAGCACGTGTTTCCTTGCAGGTAACCATGGTTAACAGAGGAAGAACAATGATTTCAAGCACCACCCTCCTTTTAAAGCTTCTAGTCTGTTATTCTAACTCAATCAGCATGACAGAGTAATCTCCAGCCTTTTCCTCGTCAACACTCTCACCTGTGTTAACGAGTGAATCACTGACATGATGGCAGCTGGTCCTTTTGTGGCAGGGCTGAAATGCAGTGGAAATGTTTTTTGAGGATTAAGTTCATTTTCATGGCAAAGAGGGACATCTGATCACTCTTCATGACATTCTGGAGTATATGCAAATTGCCATCATCAAAACTGAGGCAGCAGACTTTGTGAAAATTAGTATTTGTGTCAATCTCAACTTTTGACCACGATTGTAGATGCAGAAAATGAAAGCCTATCTTCTTGAAATCAGCCCAAATATTCATTCATTTGACATCAAAACATTTCTAAACCATCTGCAATTTTGAGAAATGTTGTATTGAATGTCTCCCTCTTGTCTTTACAGGATTCTGAAGGAAAGATGAGGCACCACTTGATTCTTCACCTGTCATGTGTGAGTCTGGTTATGCTCTGGGGCCATGGGTGTGCCATGCATGTGCCACTGGTCTACAGCATTTCCATGGATGGCAGTGGTGACGGAGGGGAGCCGGATCTTATATTCCCCGTCGATAGCCCCCACCACCCTGTCTCCCCGGTAGATGTCACCCCCACCGCCGATGTCACCCCTGTCAATGTCGGCCCCGTTGATGTCTCCCCTGTCTCCCCCACCACTACCCTAGCCCCCACCCTGGTCAGCACCATCACTAACACCATCACCACCACTATGATCCGCCTCAAGGACTTTATGGTCACCCGGGTGGTGGACTTCCTCCAGGATAATATGCTGATCATCATAGTGGTCACCTCCCTCCTCATTGTCATGATCTTCATCATCTGCTGTGCCGCTACCATGAGCCAAAAGCGCAAGTTGGAGGCCTACAAACCCCCTGCCAACTCATCCAGGAAGTACATGGACCACAAGGCGGAAGGAGTCAAATCCTCCAGTGAGGTCCAGAGTAGGGTGTGCGGCGGGCCAGACTCAACCAGGAGGGTCCAGATCCAGGGAACCCCCAAGAATCTGCGCACCCCTTCCACTGCGCTGGTGGGGGAAAAGGTGGGCAAGGAGCCCAAACCGAAGGAGGTCCAGAAAGTGAAGGAAGTAGAGGAGAAGGAGACGCGGAGAGTGGAGCCTAAGCACAAAGGGCAGAAGGCTGAGGAGGTGCAGCAGAGCTCCAGCCCCAGCACCAGCCAGCCCATGGTCTGCACCTGCCACCTGAGGAAGGCCAACCACTAAGTATAGGTTGGGGCTCCAACCATGTAAACTAGCAAATAAAGGAGAGAGAAACCTTTTCTTGTGCAGAGGGAACTCCCTGGGTGCGTCCGCTGCTGTGTGCCAAACTTGTATGTGGAATCTGACTCTGTGGATACCTTTAGCATACAGATACTGTACAATTAGGTCTAAATAGCATACTATTATGCCTTAAAAACAGAAGGAATTTCAGCCCTGACTGCCCTTTTTGATGTATCTGATCAATTATTCCTCCTATATTTCCCTTGTTGTAGAAAACAGTCATTGTGAAATGAGATTTGTTCATCAATTGATAGCTTTCAAAGCTTAACTAAAGAGATGTAGATCACACAGAAAAAAGAATGTTGGCTTCTGTGAACGAGAGAAAGCAAGCATATTTCTGTTTGCTAACTCTATGGTGATAACCTCGCCAGTTGATTTCAACACAGTAAATTATTGATGTGAGAAAATGTATTTTATTTTATTAATGGACTTCTGTTTCTCTTTTACTTCATTAGAAATTGTACAATTATATACATGTCACACTGGGTGCTTTGTGGATTAATATTGAAGAGAATTTGCTAATGCTATATGGATAGATGGTAGAGCTGCTTTTGTTTTTTTATTATCTTATAAATTTTTTTCGAACATCAAAACAACTGATTTGCAGGTGCGAGTATGTGGTTACAAAGTTTTTATTTATACTGGTACTTACATTACTCAAGTCAATTAAAATCCCCAAATTCTCCTGAATCCCTTTAAGGATTGTTTTACAGTGACCCTCAGTTCTGCTGTACATTGTGGTCATTTTGTTTGCGTAATGAATCTTGTTTAATTTTTGTCCAGCTTCAATAGAGGTTTTGTTGATATTAGTTTTTCTAGAAATTGTAAGTGTAAAAGACTTGCATTGAGTGTGAGATTTCACCATGTTCAGTAAGTGGTTTCTAAAACATACACTGAACAAAAATATAAACGCAACCTGTAAAGTGTTGGTCCCATGTTTCATGAGCTGAAATAAAAAAATCGCAGACATTTTCTATATGCACAAAAAGCTTATTTCTCTAAAATGTTGAACATACATTTGTTTACATCCCAGTTAGTGAGCATTTCTATTTTGCCAAGATAATCCATCCACCTGATAGGTGTGGCATATCAAGAAGCTGATTTAAACCGCATGATCATTACACAGGTGCACCTTGTGCTGGGAACAATAAATGGCCACTTTAAAATGTGCAGTTTTGTCACAACACAATGCCACAGATGTCTCAAGTTTTGAGGGAGCGTGCAATTGGCATGCTGACTGCAGGAATGTCCACCAGAGCTGTTGCCAGATCATTTAATGTTCATTTCTCTACCAACGTCGTTTTAGAGAATTTGGCAATACGTCCAACTGGCCTCGCAACCGCAGACCACGTGTAACCACGGCAGCCCAGGACCTCCATGTCCAGCTTCTTCACCTGCGGGATCATCTGAGGGGAGGTGGAGTGGGTGCTGATGAGTATTTATGTCTGTAATAAAGCCCTTTTGTGGAGAAAAACTCATTCTGATTGGTTGGGCCTGGCTCCCAGGTGGGCCTGGCTGCCCACCCATGGCTGCACCCCTGCCCAGTCATGTGAAATCCATAGATTAAGGCCTAATTTATTTATTTAAATTGACTTATTTTCTTATATGAACTGTAACTCAGTAAGATCTTTGAAATTGCTGCATGTGGCGTTTTATATTTTTGTTCAGTATAAATTGCCATATGGAGTTTGGCCATCTCTGAATGGTAGTGCTGGCAAGTTTGGCCACGGTGTGTGTAAAAACAGCCTTGGAAAAAAGGGATGAGGCATACTGCATGTACATTAAATACAACTTTGGAACTCGTCATTTTTATTTATTTCTACCCAAGAATATGTTTGAAGAAAAGCTGCCTGGTTTATAATATCTGTTCTCAAATTTCGAAAAAGCAAAAGGACAATTCTAGTGACATGCACATTACTGCATGTACTTTGTCTGCATTGACAGATGTGCCTACAGTTGTAATTTTAGGTTCATATTATATATAATCTAAATATTTCAGAGACAAACGTTGAAATACTCTGCCCACTCACATGTTACACGAGAAATGTGTCCGTAGTATCACATGCATGTCCACATTGGTGATTTGCCAGTTCAAAGAGGCTGGCACCACCACCATGTAATGTCATGCCCAGAAAAGCCAGTGAAAGGCACCAGAGCCTTGATGTCTTTCCTCCTGGCTTCTTTACAACATTCAATCAATATTTCAACAGCTGTCAATCCAACTACATTATGTACTTTGCACTGAAACCGAACATGAGCATATTTGAATACAAGACACTGATTTGTACACACATGCTCATATGAAGTCTGATCACTTGAAGAGAAATCACTTCTTTATGATTTTGTACCAGGGATTCCTAAAGATAGGCAACTGCTGCCCTCCTGTGAACGTTTTAAGTATTGTAAACACCAGCTGTTTACATTGCCGGACAGAACATAGTTAAAACATCAAGTATCGATTTCCATCTTTATTTTAACAGAACATAGTTAAAACATAGAGAAAGTATCGATTGCCATCTTTAATGTTTGTGATTTAATGATCATAAAATATCCTATTTCTCTTTTTCACAGAAAGGGGATGAATGTATGACAAATACCAATTTGTTTTCAAAGTGAAAACTGAACGTTTGATCCCATGGCAGAAGGCCAGTTATTCAGAGTCAAGTTACCAAAGAGCAAACATCAAAGATGAAGGCAGAACAGCCCAAAAGCAAGTGCAGCCTTGTAGCGCCTGAAATGTGAGCCCTGAGGGAGCCTCGCACAAGGGTCAGATTCCCTGCTCTTTTTTCAACAAGGTGCTAAATAATTCTACAATAATACTACTCCTGCACTCTCACTCTTCCCACCTGGAGAATGGAAGGTACACAGCCACAGGACAGGACCACCCAAAGCATCTCGGTCTGGCTTGGCTTCATTTAGTCCTGCTTCTCAGAGTGACAGGATGCTAGAGGATGTCCTATGACCTGGATAATAACCGTAGAGGGGACACTACCCGAGGGAGGTCTGCTCCTGAAAGAGAGACAACTTCAGTGTTGTCTCTCTGCCCTTGAAAATGAATTAATTTGGAGGATGAAGAGGATAAAAAAACAGGTAATAGAGCACCTTAAGGGCATCATTAAACTTTGATGGGCAACTGCTTGAAATTCTCAAAGACGGTGGTTTCTGGAGAGAGTCAGTCACACAGTGGATCATGTGAGGATCCTAGCTTTCTTGGCTGGCCAACTTCTTGGGAAGAGCGGATGAAACAGAGTCTTGGAAGAATGGCAAATAATGGTTTATTGATAAGTACAGTAGTAGTTACAGGTTGTGTATCAGAATTTAAGGCAATTTCTTAGAGATTTACAATGACGATGGTCAAACTGACAAATGTGACGATAGCGCATGTTCTTTGGTACTCTGGTCAGATGAGACAAAAATTGAGCTTTTTGGCCATCAAGGAAAACGCTATGTCTGGTGCAAACCCAACACCTCTCATCAACCCGAGAACACCATCCCCACAGTGAAGCATGGTGGCAGCATCATGCTGTGGGGATGTTTTTCATCGGCAGGGACTGGGAAACTGGTCAGAATTGAAGGAATGATGGATGGCGCTAAATACAGGGAAATTCTTGAGGGATACCTGTTTCAGTCTTCCAGAGATTTGAGACTGGGACGGAGGTTTACCTTCCAGGAGGACAATGACCCTAAGCATACTGCTAAAGCAACACTCGAGTGGTTTAAGGGGAAACATTTAAATGTCTTGGAATGGCCTAGTCAAAGCCCAGACCTCAATCCAATTGAGAATCTGTGGTATGACTTAAAGATTGCTGTACACCAGCGGAACCCATCCAACTTGAAGGAGCTGGAGCAGTTTTTCCTTGAAGAATGGGCAAAAATCCCAGTGGCTAGATGTGCCAAGCTTATAGAGACATACCCCAATACATTTACGTCATTTAGCAGACGCTCTTATCCAGAGCGACTTACAAATTGGTGCATTCACCATATAGCCAGTGGGATAACCACTTTACAATGTTTTTGTTTTTTTTTGGGGGGGGGGTAAGGGGGGGGGGGTAGAAGGATTACTTTATCCTATCCCAGGTATTCCTTAAAGAGGTGGGGTTTCAAGTGTCTCCGGAAGGTAGTGAGTGACTCCGCTGTCCTGGCGTCGTGAGGGAGCTTGTTCCACCATTGGGGTGCCAGAGCAGCGAACAGTTTTGACTGGGCTGAGCGGGAACTGTGCTTCCGCAGAGGTAGGGGGGCCAGCAGGCCAGAGGTGGATGAACGCAATGCCCTCGTTTGGGTGTAGGGACTGATCAGAGCCTGAAGGTACGGAGGTGCCGTTCCCCTCACAGCTCCGTAGGCAAGCACCATGGTCTTGTAGCAGATGCGAGCTTCAACTGGAAGCCAGTGGAGTGTGCGGAGGAGCGGGGTGATGTGAGAGAACATGGGATGGTTGAACACCAGACGGGCTGCGGCATTCTGGATGAGTTGTAGGGGTTTAATGGCACAGGCAGGGAGCCCAGCCAACAGTGAGTTGCAGTAATCCAGACGGGAGATGACAAGTGCCTGGATTAGGACCTGTGCCGCTTCCTGTGTAAGGCAGGGTCGTACTCTCCGAATGTTGTAGAGCATGAACCTACAGGATCGGGTCACCGCCTTGATGTTAGCGGAGAATGACAGGGTGTTGTCCAGGGTCACGCCAAGGCTCTTCGCACTCTGGGAGGAGGACACAACACAACGGAGTTGTCAACCGTGATGGCGAGATCATGGAACGGGCAGTCCTTCCCCGGGAGGAAGAGCAGCTCCGTCTTGCCAAGGTTCAGCTTGAGGTGGTGATCCGTCATCCACACTGATATGTCTGCCAGACATGCAGAGATGCGATTCGCCACCTGGTTATCAGAAGGGGGAAAGGAGAAGATTAGTTGTGTGTCGTCTGCGTAGCAATGATAGGAGAGGCCATGTGAGGATATGACAGAGCCAAGTGACTTGGTGTATAGCGAGAATAGAAGAGGGCCTAGAACTGAGCCCTAGGGGACACCAGTGGTGAGAGCACGTGGTGCGGAGACAGCTTCTCGCCACGCCACTTGGTAGGAGCGACCGGTCAGGTAGGACGCAATCCAAGAGTGAGCTGCGCCGGAGATGCCCAGCTCGGAGAGGGTGGAGAGGAGGATCTGATGGTTCACAGTATCAAAGGCAGCAGACAGGTCTAGAAGGACAAGAGCAGAGGAGAGAGAGTTAGCTTTAGCAGTGCGGAGAGCCTCCGTGACACAGAGAAGAGCAGTCTCAGTTGAATGACCACTCTTGAAACCTGACTGGTTTGGATCAAGAAGGTCATTCTGAGAGAGATAGCAAGAGAGTTGGCTAAAGACGGCACGCTCAAGAGTTTTGGAGAGAAAAGAAAGAAGGGATACTGGTCTGTAGTTGTTGACATCAGAGGGATCGAGTGTTGGTTTTTTGAGAAGGGGTGCAACTCTTGCTCTCTTGAAGACGGAAGGGACATAGCCAGCGGTCAAGGATGAGTTGATGAGTGAGGTGAGGTAAGGGAGAAGGTCACCGGAGATGGTCTGGAGAAGAGAGGAGGGGATAGGGTCAAGCGGGCAGGTTGTTGGGCGGCCGGCCTTCACAAGTCGCAAGATTTTATCTGGAGAGAGAGGGGAGAAAGAAGTCAAAGCATAGGGTAGGGCAGTGTGAGCAGGACCAGCAGTGTCATTTGACTTAACAAACGAGGATCGGATGTCGTCAACCTTCTTTTCAAAAAGGTTGACGAAGTCATTCACAGAGAGGGAGGAGGGGGGAGGGGGAGGAGGATTCAGCAGGGAGGAGAAGGTGGCAAAGAGCTTCCTAGGGTTAGGGATGCTTGGAATTTAGAGTGGTAGAAAGTGGCTTTAGCAGCAGAAACAGATGAAGAAAATGTAGAGAGGATGGAGTGAAAAGATGCCAGGTCCGCAGGGAGTCTAGTTTTCCTCCATTTCCGCTCGGCTGCCCGGAGCCCTGTTCTGTGAGCTCGCAGCTGTAATTACTGCTAAAGGTGGCTCTACAAAGTATTGACTTTGGGGGGCTGAATAGTTATGCACGCTCAAGTTTTCTGTTTTTGAGTCTTATTTCTTGTTTGTTTCACAATAAAAAATATTTTGCATTTAAAGTGGTAGGCATGTTGTGTAAATCAAATGATACAAACCCCCCAAAAAATCCATTTTAATTCCAGGTTGTAAGGCAACAAAATTGGAAAAATGCCAAGGGGGTGAATACTTTCGCAAGCCACACTGTAAACACGGGAAACTGTTGAGCGTGAAAAACCCAGCCGTGTTGCAGTCCTTGACACACTCAAACCGGTGTGCCTTCAGAGCTTTTTGGTTGATGCATGCAATGTCTGAGCAGGTGAATGTGGCCATAATCTTGAAGCCTAGTCAAGAGATAATGGGACACGACCCGGAAGTATGTAGGAATGTGTCACTTTCATAAGGTATTATTATTTTGGGTTGAAGTAGCCTATTGGGCATATTGCTGCGTTCAAGACAACTCGGAACTCAGAAACTCAGAAATGTTCGACTTGGAATCTCGTTGTAGAAAGATGGAATGTATCAGACTTAACCAATAGGAAGCTCTACACAAAACAGGTACACACATTTTAACTTCTGAGTTTCCGAGGTGTCTTGAATACGGCATATGCCTCATACACACAGGAGTCAATGGTCGTGTTCCCCTGCTCAGATGTTGCATCCATCAACCAATGGTTGCGTGCCAAGTCATAGACGGAGTAGTCGACACCAGATTGCAATAATTGTTGATGTGGTTAGCTGATATGTAAAATACCTATTAAGGCGTGGAAGATCTGTCATGCATCAGCAACGACTGGGTAGAGGAACACGACCATGATGTGGTTCTATTTAAATTACTTGTTCGGTCTCTCACTATCGGTAATGCCTCATAGGGGGGCGGAGTCTAAGAAGATCCAATCACACAACGTCTGCCGTAGACAGACAGGAGCAACGGCAAATAGTGGACCACTCCACTTCCCATATAAGGGGCCGTAGTCCGCTCCCATCTTCACTTCTTTCATCTTCCTCACGGATTCGATTAAGATCCTCTGCTCTCCTCAGCATTGACTTGGACCCCTGCTTTGTGGACACCCCTTCAAATTAGTGGAATCGGCTCAGCCACAAAGTAGTAGACCACACAAGCTCACAGAACGGGACCGCCAAGTGCTGAAGCGCGTAACAAGTAAAAATCTTCTGTCCTTGGTTGCAACATTCACTAACGAGTTCCAAACTGCCTCTGGAAGCAACGTCAGCACAATAACTGTTCGTCGGAGCTTCATGAAATGGGTTTCCATGGCCGAGCAGCTGCACACAAGCCTAAGATCACCATGCGCAATGCCAAGCGTTGGTGTAAAGCGCGCCGCCATTGGACTCTGGAGCAGTGGAATCACAGTTCACCATCTGGCAGTCCGACTGAATAATCTGGGTTTGGTGGATGCCAGGAGAACGCTACCTGCCCCAATGCATAGTGCCAACTGTAAAGTTGGGTGGAGGCGGAATAATGGTCTGGGGCTGTTTTTCATGGTTGGGGCTAGGCCCCTTAGTTCCAGTGAAGGAAAATCTTAATGCTACAGCATACAATGACATTCTAGAAGATTCTGTGCTTCCAACTTTGTGGCAACAGTTTGGGGAAGGCCCTTTCCAGTTTCAGCATGACAATGTCCCTGTGCACAAAGCGAGGTCCATACAGAAATTGTTTGTCGAGATCAGTGTGGAAGAACTTGACTGGCCTGCACAGAGCCCTGACCTCAACCCCATCGAACACCTTTGGGATGAATTGGAATGCCGACTGCGAGCCAGGCCTAATCGCCCAACATCAGTGCCCGACCTCACTAATGCTCTTGTGGCTGAATGGAAGCAAGTCCCTGTGTAACAGGTCAAAGAATTACAGATTTTTGCAACCGTTCATTTTCTATTTTTTATTTTATTTTGTGAGTTGATTTCTCCAAAATATTGTATTGTTCAGCATTTCGTGTAGTTTACAGATATTGGGAGAGTTAGTTGTGTAAGTGCGCCCTCTAGAGTGTTGGTTTGGTTATATGCGGAGTTGTCTCATGCTTTTCTCAGTCTGCATTCTACTCGACTGAGAGAGGTATGTGTTCACTTCGGCGTGATATAAACTTGATATACCTGTTAAAATTAAAACGTTTCAGTGCACATAGTAACTTGTATGTATATTATATGATGAGTGTACATACATTTAATCAAGCTGTGTCGTGAATTTAGCTATTTTTGAGAGTTTGAGAAATTGCTAACTTAGCTAACCTCGTGTTTTGTTTAGCTGTAAGTTAGCGATCGTCATTCTATCCTCTTGTGTTGAAGCCCACGTTTCAGTTTTTTTTTTTTATGTTAGGCGGATTCTGGTCGAGGGTAGAGTTTTGAACATTTTCTCTCCTTGATGTTGAACAGGTATGTATTCCCTATATCAGGTTAAAAATATGTGTTCATTTAAAATGTTTTCATGTATTGATTAGTGTTTAATGGCACTGAAAAGCTCAAATGTGAAGGATTACATGTTGCTTCGTGCATATTACTGTATGTATTACCTATTTGAAAGATGGTTTATGTCATGTTGCACAGTATTAATGTAAAGGCTAAAAGCTCAGAGTTTTTGGCAGAGATAACATGCAATATGACACATACATAAGATATACACCAGATGCTATGTTTATTTTCCAATTATGTTGTATTTTATTCCTTGGATTTTTGAATGTGATTATACTGAGTCTGCATTCTACTCGACTGAGAGAGGCGGATTCTGGTCGAGGGTAGAGTTTTGAACATTTTCTCTCCTTGATGTTGAACAGATTGAGAGAGTTGTACACAATAAAGTGCCTTCAAGTACGCCAGTGTCTTGTCTTCAGTGCACCGGAACACAACGCAGTAGTCGGCAACGAGCAGACCGCGCCCGGCTACATTGGTGCCGTGACCCGGATATCTTCGCTTCAGATCATCGCCAGGGTGATCGCGGTGGTTGCTGTGACGAGTAGGAACCTCTTCGGAACGTTGACAAGTATAAGGGCAAACATTAATGTGTAAATTGTAGCTCTTAATTGCTTACCTCAGCTACTTCTATCATTTTACAATTTTTTTTTCATATTCACATGTTCTGGTGATTCACATATCATTACCATAGTCTATTACAACTTTCTATATTTTTTTTTTTAATGACTGATGGTAAGGATGCGCAGACACCATTTAGTGTTGGCGATGCTGCAGGGGTAAGCCTGGGGAGGGGCAGGTTTATGAGTAGGGTGGAGAGCACGCCGGTTAGGGGTGCTGGTATACTAGGCAGACCTGTATCTCGTCCACACGCTTACGCACTGATGAATATTCCCCGCACCACACATGCGTAGCTTAAGAGATGCTCCAGACATTGCAAGCAGCGTTAGTTCAGTGGGCCGTCCTGCATTTTCATACACTCACACCCAAACAGATGAACATTCTCCACGTCAGCCAGTGTCTAGTTCACATGTGAGTTCTGCAGACCTAGGGAGTCTCATCACACAGTTAGCTCATGAAATAGGAGAGAACATTGCTAGCCAATTACAGAGATCTGTTGGTAGTGCAGATAACCAAACCACTCCTACGCCTAGCCTGAACTTAGGATATGGACAGTCTGATTTGAACATGACAGGAGTAAAGTTAGTCATGAAGACAGATGTCAAAGAGCCGCCGTACTTCAGGGGTGATGGAACAGACAAACACACAGTGCATGAGTGGGAAGAGATTATGAGCGTTTACCTGAATAAGAGGGGTGTACACCCGCAAGAGCACTCCCAGGAGATAATGTCAAGACTAATGGGAAAGGCTAGAGACATTGTTAAAGTTACCCTGCGCAGTATGCCATCGCTGCAGCCAGCTGAGAACTCCAAGCTCGTCTTTGATATTCTGAAACAACATTTCAGTGAGTTAACCTACTCCTCTATGCCTTTAGCAGATTTCTATAACACACTTCCTCTGGCCGGAGAAAGTCCCATGGACTATTGGATACGCTTGAACAAGGCTGTGGATGTCGCAGATGAGTGTCTGAGAAGGCAGGGGGCGAAACATTGAGGACCCCTCTCACGAAGTCACAATGATGCTGGTGAAACACTGTCCCGACCCCGCTCTTGCAAGTGTCCTAAAGTGCAAAACAGCTGAAAAGTGGACAGCAAATGAGATTCAGGAACACCTCGTTGAACATCAGAGAGAGGCTAGAACAATGTGTCAAGCCAAATCTTATCGGCCAAAGAACATTCGTGCACATGCTCAGGCATTAACCACAGAGACAGTCGCTGCTGAAAACCCAACAGACCTTACTGGTTACCCAAAGGCAATGGGGCTTCCATCCTCTCCTCAGACAGAGAGCATCTGCATGCAGTCTCTCATTGGCTTGCTGAACCGTGTGCTAGAGCAGACGGCACACACAACAGCAGTCGTGCCACCAAGCAGGGGGCCAGCAGCCATTGTTCAGAGTAGATGTAAAGTCTGTCAGTCTGCCGAACACTCAACTACTGCACACTGTAGACAGGCGAACCTCTGTATGGGCTGTTACAAGCCCGGCCACTGGAAGAGAAAATGCCAACAGCGCCGGCCAAGAATTAACGCTCAGCCACAGTTAGCGTACACACCACCTAACTCTGAGCAAGGTGGAGCCAGTTTAAACTAGATAGCTCACATACGGAAAGGGGATGTGTGAGCGTTGAAGATTCAACTCTTGAAGAAAGTGAAGAATTGAAGGAGATGTATGTCAATGTCTGTAAAGCAATGTCTGATAATTGTCTAAGTCTGTATGGGGTAAAGTGCATGGTCCCAGTTCTGGTGATCACTGGTCAGAAAGACGACATAATAGTAGGCACCAACATGTTGAAACGTGTACTGCATCAGCTGAAAAACGAGAACAGTTATTGGACACTTATCTCGAGCAACACAAAAGGGTCTCCAGATGGCGAACAGTTTCTAGAAATGATGACCAGTCTCACAAGATGGAGGGGTGAAGATGTCCCAGGAAAAGTAGGGACAGTGAAGCTAACTCAGGCGGTGACTCTCCTTCCCAAACAAGAGTACCTGCTGTGGGGAAGACTGCCAAGTAAAATGCCCAAGTCACCTGGGAGTACAGTTATGGTGGAGCCTACAACCTCCAGGTGTGTGCCTCGGGGCATTATGGTGGGGAGAGTGGTAACACCGCTATGGGGAGATGGCTGGACTCCCATGAAAATCACTAATATCTCAGACAAACCACTCACACTGAAAAGGAACAGCAAGCTTGCGGACGTCTCTACTTGTGTTGCAGCTGAAGATCTCACACTGTTCCAGGGTTCCTGTCAGAGTGATGCTGGCTCTGTTAGAGTGACTCATGTGAAACAGGACGACAACGGTGACCTGAAAGACAGACTGCAGAAGTCTGGTCTAGGAAATGTCGACATTGATCATTGTGAAGCGAGCCCCTCCACCAAGCTCCAACTTGTGACATTGCTGGAGAAATATCAGGATATATTTTCAAAGCATCATCTTGACTGTGGAGAAGCCAAGGGCTTTGCCCATAGGATCCGCCTCACTGACGACCGTCCCTTCCGTCTTCCATATCGCAGAGTGCCGCCAGCCCACTATCAAAAGCTGCGCCAAGTTCTCACCGAGATGGAGGAACAGGAAATCATACGGAAATCAATGAGTGAATATGCTTCTCCACTCGTGATGGTTTGGAAGAAAAATGGCGACCTCCGGATATGCACAGACTTTCGATGGCTGAATGCAAGAACTATCAAGGATGCTCATCCTTTGCCCCATCAATCGGACTGCTTGGCTGCCCTTGGCGGTAATGCTGTCTTCAGCACCATGGACCTCACGTCTGGATTTTATAACTTGCCCATGCATGAGGAGGACAAAAAGTACACCGCCTTCACAACACCATTAGGCCTGCACGAGTATAACAGAATGCCACAGGGGCTTTGCAACAGTCCAGCGTCCTTCATGAGGATGATGCTGAGTATCTTTGGCGATCTTAACTTCAGCAGTCTCTTGTGCTACCTAGATGATCTCTTGATATTTGCCCCCAATGAACAGCAGGCCCTCAGCAGATTAGAGGTTGTTTTCCAGAGGCTACGGGAGCACAATCTAAAGTTGAGTCCAAAAAAATGCCATCTGTTGCGGAGATCTGTGAAGTTTCTCGGACACATCGTTGACAGTGACGGTGTTGCTGTTGACCCAGAGAAGGTCGAGGTCATCACCAAAATGTCAAAGAGGGACTTGATGGAAGATGATGGCTGCACTCCTTCAGTTCACAGAGTGAAGTCGTTCCTGGGGATGGTATTTTATTACCAACACTACATACCAAATTGCTCCTCCATCGCAAAACCCCTGTTTGCTCTCACAGCTGGCCAGAAACGGAGAGGAAAGGCCGGGAAGTACAGTCAGAATGCGGGAGTCTACAGAAAGCTCAAACCTGCGGATTGGACCCTTGACTGCGATTCCGCTTTCGCCGGCCTTAAGGGGAAGCTCCTGAATTGTGTGGTCCTTAACCATCCAGACTTTTCTAAGCCCTTGGTTCTGTCCATTGATGCGTCTCTTGATGGCCTTGGGGCAGTTCTGTCCAAGATACCAGAAGGAGAAACGAAGGCACGCCCGATCGCCTTTGCCAGCAAGACCCTCACTGGCTCACAAAAGAGGTATCCTGCTCACCGACTGGAGTTCTTGGCGCTCAAATGGAGTGTTTGTGAAAAATTCAGCCACTGGTTGAAAGGCCACACTTTTACAGTGTGGACCGACAATAATCCTTTGACCTATATAATGACCAAACCAAAACTTGACGCTTGCGAACAGAGGTGGGTGGCAAAGCTTTCCCCATACACCTTCAGTATCAAACACATTCCTGGGGTAAAGAACATTGTGGCAGATGCCCTGAGTAGAGATCCGTTTGCTAAATCAGTGAGCCAAAGGTTGATCAGTGAGCCCTATGAAAGTCTTTTGGCCGAGGCGGAGGGAACCAAAGAGGAGAAAGTCCAAGATCTCTTTCGGAGTAAGACCCAGTGTCTCCAGGCACATGATGCAGGGTGCTGTGTAACTATGGACCCCACTCAAGACAGGCTGGCTGGCAGTCAATAACCCTCTCATGTGAAATCTGCTTGTGAAGCTCATGTAGAGTGGGAAAGGGGAGCAGAGATAAGAGCAACACAGTTTCTCAATGTTCTTCCCCAGGCGATGCCCTCAGAACAAGACACACTTCCAGCCCTCTCCATCGGCGAGCTGAGGCACAGCCAGGAAATAGATCCAGTTATCAGGGAAGTCCTGCCACTCATTCAGAGGGGTGAGCCACCACCTAGGCGAGGGAGGAGGAGGTTAGCTCTTACGACCCAGACACTGTGCAAGCAGTGGCATCATCTAAAAGTCCAGGACGGAGTCCTATATAGGGTAACCAAAGACCCATTAAGCAGAGAGAAGAGGTATCAGTTTGTGCTGCCTGCTAGCTTGAAGGCCAAAGCTCTCGCTGGTGTGCATGATTTCGCTGGGCATCAAGGGCAGGCTAGAACAGCACACCTCGCCCGACAGCGTTTCTTCTGGCCGCAAATGGGAAGAGACATCAAGGAATATGTGAAATGCTGCCAACGCTGTATCCTTGCAAAGACCCCTGAACCAGCTGCCCGAGCTCCCTTGGAGAGCATTCGCACTTCGGCACCCATGGAGCTGGTGTGCATTGATTTTTGGAGTGCTGAGGACTGTAAGCAAAGATCTGTCGATGTGTTAGTCATAACAGACCACTTTACAAAATTGGCTCATGCCTTTCCCTGCATAAACCAAACTGCAAAGCAAATAGCAAAGAAGTTATGGGATAACGTATTCTGCATCTACGGTTTCCCAGAGCGAATACATTCTGATCAAGGGGCCAATTTTGAAAGCAAACTCATAGCTGAACTCCTCAGCCTCACAGGGATTATGAAAACACACACAACAGCATACCATCCCATGGGAAATGGGCAAACCGAAAGGTTCAATAGGACACTTGGCAGTATGTTGCGTGCCCCTACCCCTGACAGCTAAGCAACACTGGGTCCAACAGATACAGACTTTGACTTTTGCGTATAATGCCACCACTCATGAAACAACTGGATATCCTCCATTCTATTTGATGTATGGTCGAGTCCCCAGACTCCCAGTAGACATGGTCTTCAAACAAGTCTTGAGGGATCCAGTCGTGGTGAATTATAAGACCTATGCAGAGAAACTGATGGCGAACCTCCATGTGGCTGCCGACATAGCTCAGCAGCATGCGAGGAAAGGACAGCAACATCAAGCTGATGGCTACAACAAGAGAGTTCGTGGAACCCACTTGAACGTTGGCGACCGAGTTTTGTTAGCTAATAAAGCAGAGAGAGGGAAGAGGAAGTTAGCGGATAAGTGGGAAGCCACTATGTATACCATCATAGACCGGAACCCTCAGACTCACGTTTACAAAGTCAGAGACGAAAGTGGGAAAACAAAAGTTGTTCATCGGAATTTGATGTTGGACGTGAGCTTCTTGCCCATGCCAGAACTAAGCGATGAAGAGATGAATGGAGCTGCTTCGGATGTGGCCAGTGAGTTTCAGCCTCCTTCTGTTGATGCTTTGAGTGGCCTAGCAGTAGATGCTTCTGAGGACCGTACATGTTCGTGGTTAAACGCATCCTCTGACTCTGAGTCTATTGGAGAAGCTGATGAGTCTGAGATGGAGAATGAGATGCCCCACTCTCTGTCCAGGAAGTCTGTTCAACTGACACCCACGAGAGCCCAGTCTAAAGAGGTCAGAGGCCAAGGGGAAAATGAATACTCACCTGTGAGAGACTTGTCGGATTCCAGTGACCCCCCTGATTTGCACATGACTGACTCTGTTGCCCCAATTGATGTTCCTGACTTAGATGAGACAGGGTCTTCGGACGTCAATTCACCTGTTACACTGACTGATAGTCAGATACCCTCCCAAGTACAAGGGTTTGAAAGTCAGGTTGTCAGAACACGTACTGGCAGGGTTGTTAAGGCAGTCGATCGCTTGATAGAGAACATGGTGCAAAAACCACTCACCAAGGGTTTTGTTACAAGAGTCAGAAGGTCACTGTCTTTCCGTTCTTTATTTTAGATACATTTTTGAGATTAAGATATTTTTCTTTATTACCAGTAGTATGACCTGGGTCATGAGATGTTCATATTGGAGGGAAAGTGTTCCAAGATCTCATATGGTGTATAAGGCATCATATTCACTAGAAGGGGCAGTAGCCTGATCAACTGCTGTTTTCTTTTAACTTACTTTGTAAGTAGCTTTATGCGCTGTATATGGGAAATGGAGTCCTAGGGCTATCTTGGACCAAGTGGACAAGAGTTTTATTCTATATGTTTTTGGTTATTTTCCACCCTCGACGTGCGAAGGATTTTGGTGAAATTAAAGAGGGGTGAATGTAACAGGTCAAAGAATTACAGATTTTTGCAACCGTTCATTTTCTATTTTTTATTTTATTTTGTGAGTTGATTTCACCAAAATATTGTATTGTTCAGCATTTCGTGTAGTTTACAGATATTGGGAGAGTTAGTTGTGTAAGTGCGCCCTCTAGAGTGTTGGTTTGGTTATATGCGGAGTTGTCTCATGCTTTTCTCAGTCTGCATTCTACTCGACTGAGAGAGGTATGTGTTCACTTCGGCGTGATATAAACTTAATATACCTGTTAAAATTAAAACGTTTCAGTGCACATAGTAACTTGTATGTATATTATATGATGAGTGTACATACATTTAATCAAGCTGTGTCGTGAATTTAGCTATTTTTGAGAGTTTGAGAAATTGCTAACTTAGCTAACCTCGTGTTTTGTTTAGCTGTAAGTTAGCGATCGTCATTCTATCCTCTTGTGTTGAAGCCCACGTTTCAGTTTTTTTTTTAATGTTAGGCGGATTCTGGTCGAGGGTAGAGTTTTGAACATTTTCTCTCCTTGATGTTGAACAGATTGAGAGAGTTGTACACAATAAAGTGCCTTCAAGTACGCCAGTGTCTTGTCTTCAGTGCACCGGAACACAACGCAGTAGTCGGCAACGAGCAGACCGCGCCGGCTACACCTGCAGCAATGTTCCAACACCTAGTGGAAAGCCTTCCCAGAGGAGTGGAGGCTGTTTTAGCTGCAAAGGGGGGTCCAACTCCATATTAATGCCCATGATTTTGGAATGAGATGTTCGACAAGCAGGTGTCCACATACTTTTGGTCATGTAGTGTATGTTGATGTTGGGGTGGTGCTGGAGATTATGAATATTATGATTGTTTGTTGAATTCCCAATGTGTTATCACTATGCTTTCAACCATCTAAAAGAACAGCCAAATTCCAATGGAAAAACAATGTCAGATTTTTGGTTTAGTTGTCATCTAAATGTGTTATCACTGCACTTTCAACCACTTAACAGCACAACTAAGTTCAAATGGGAATACAATATAGTCAGATATTTTACATTTATACAACAACTTAAAGTGCCAATATGTAAACTTTGGGCGACCCGACCAAATTCACATAGAAATGTATGTTATAGATCTATCATTCTACTTGAAAGCAAGTCTAAGAAGCAGTAGATCTGTTCTATGTGCACTATTTCTATGCTTCCCATTCTTACATTTTGTTTTTGCAATTTTTGTTTTTGTACACAAGCTTCATACAGCTGAAACAACAATATTTTTGCTTATGGAAAATATATTCACTGTGGTTTAGACGGTTCAATGATTCTCTACACTATACTAGCTTATTTTGTCACAAACTGAAATTAGGCAAATTATTAGAGTTTTAGCAAACAGGAAATGGTGGAGCGATCTCTGCATCGTGCAACTTTTTATTTATAACGAGTCTATTTATTTATTTTATTTTTACCCCTTTTTCGTGATATCCAATTTAGTTACAGTCTTGTCCCATCACTGCAACTCCCGTACGGACTCGGGAGAGGCCAAGGTCAAGAGCCATTCGTCCTCCGTAACACGACCCTACCAAGCCACACTGCTTCTTGACACATTGCTTGCTTAACCCGGAAGCCAGCCGCACCAATGTATCGGAAACACCGCTGGCGATCTAAGTCAGTGTGCATGCGCCCGGCCCGCCACAAGAAGTCGCTAGGCCAATTGTGCGACACAGCCTGGGATCGAACCCGGGTCTGTAGTGATGCCTCTAGCACTGCGATGCAGCGCCTTAGAACGCTGCACCACTCGGGAGGCCCCTGCATAGTGCAACTTTAATGCGTTATCACTGTGCTTCATCTATTAGCACAACCAAATTACCTGGATTGCAGTTGAGATTACATTAAAAGTACATAGTGCAATTGATCAAAGCTGTTCGAGATTCTGCCACAGATAAAATGACATCAAATCACGTTATATAGCTTTGATTTGGACCGATCATGTCAACTTCATACTTACAAAATCTTAGCTAGCAAGCTAGCAGTCATCATCATGAATCAAGTCGACAATCTATTGGCAAATCCTTTTCAATCCTTGTCATATGAAGAGAAATTATGAAGAGAAATTATAGATAAAATGTATCGGTGCTCATCGGCCATTGGACATAAACATTACACAACAAGTTGGAAATCGCAAATTCAACAGTGACTGGTTTGGAAGGAATCAGTGGCTAACTGCTAGCATTGCAAAGCAATCACTAGCCTGCTATTCAGTGGAGTGGGTGTGTGATCCAAGTCTGAGTTTAAGGGTCTCTTTTCCAAGGTTAAAAGGATAAACATTCAACATTGGCCATGCTGTCAATCCAGCATGACTTCTGCCGCATTCAAAACAACTGGAAACTCAGAACTGGGAAATGTCAGACTTCATTGAGTTCAAGACAACTGGGAACTGAAAAAATTAGCACCGACTGGGAAAATACGTTTTGAACAGTCATCCAACTCTGAATTCCAAGTTGGGAACTCTGGCCTCTTTCTAGAGCTCCGACCTGATGATCACTGACGTCATGATTCAACCTTGTTTTTTTTCGGAGTTCCCAGTTGTCTTGAAAGCACCATAAATCCAGAGAACGATAGACTTTAATGACAAAATTTGCCCACGAAGGACCGCCGCGCCACCTTCCTTTTCAAGTGAGCACAACACAACAAGGTGAGTCCAAAAATTTATTTTATGCTGCTGCATAAATTATGTAATATGCCAGGGAGATGTGTAGTAAGCTGTTAGTAGCCCATGTGCCTCACCCTAATAATTTGGTCCCTTTTCCCCTCATAATTTAGCCTACTGTTCTGACTTGGTGGTGCACATGTAGCCTATAGCCTGTTTTAGAGAAATGTCATCATCGAATATTGTAAGAGCTTTCATTGTCTGCTTATATGCTCCCTTTATTTATCCTACGGTTGTGACTTGGTGTACAGGGAGAATACTGTAAGAACGGCCCATGTTCTAATTCTGTCGCTGTACATTTAAAAAGTGCTGAACAAATAATTATATTGACTACGTCCATCCTAGCCCGCTCATTAATGTCTTTATCAAAATTACGGATTGCCTCTTATCCACTCGCCGTCCCCTTATGCCATAGTTTGTCCATCTCAATTGTCAGTAGAAACCACATTTGTTTAAGCAAGTCAGCCATATCAGCTATGTTGTTTTTAAAGGCAGTAAAAGAGGCTAAATGAACTGTTTCGCTGCCAGACAAGGCTCCGCTGATAGCCAGGTGTAGCAGTGGTAAGGTGTTAGGACTGCTGTTGGAACTCTGCTGTTGGGACAGCTTTATGTAGGCCCTAACAGTTTGTGGGCACCGTTTGTCACCGTTATAAGGCAAATAATTTTTAACATTTACATTTACGTCATTTAGCAGACGCTCTTATCCAGAGCGACTTACAAATTGGTGCAGTAATGTATTGTAATGAATGTATTGTTTAGTGTTGTGTAATGGCTTTGCTGGCATGCATCTAAAAACATTTTTGGGAGTTTGCCCCACCAAGATTTACATGCTAAAATCGCCACTGACACTTTAGATGATTACATAAGAACCTCAAAATGTGGCCATGGATGTGTTACTCATTTTAAGGTTGAATAACCAACCACCAGGGGTTGGAACCAAAATTATTTTCCAATCGTTCCGTTCCGAGCAGAACCCCTATTTATTTCGTTCCATTCTAGTGTTCAGACTAGCATAAAGTTCTGAACCAATTCTAACCCCCCAAAAAGTAATGGTTCATATAGTTCCTTTTCGTACATTTTCCCCCTGTGAAACCAACACATTAATTTACTCCACCAATTAGTGTGGATAGAGCAGCTTGCTATGGAACGGTAAACTAGTTTATTTTTTATTTTTTTATTTGTTTGGGGGGGGGGGGTAGATCAGCTTAATATTGCAGATACAGTGAGGGGAAAAAGTATTGGATCCCCTGCTGATTTTGTACGTTTGCCCACTGACAAAGAAATTATCAGTCTCTAATTTTAATGGTAGGTTTATTTGAACAGTGAGTGACAGAATAACAACAAAAATATCCAGAAAAAACACATGTAAAAAAAAATATAAATTGATTTGCATTTTAATGAGGGAAATAAGTATTTGACCCCCTCTCAATCAAAAAGACTTCTGGCTCCCAGGTGTCTTTTATACAGGTAACGAGCTGAGATTAGGAGCACACTCTTAAAGGGAGTGCTCCTAATCTCAGTTTGTTACCTGTAAAAAAGACACCTGTCCACAGAAGCAATCAATCAATCAGATTCCAAACTCTCCACCATGGCCAAGACCAAAGAGCTCTCCAAGGATGTCAGGGACAAGATTGTAGACCTACACAAGGCTGGAATGGGCTACAAGACCATCGCCAAGCAGCTTGGTGAGAAGGTGACAACAGTTGGTGCGATTATTCGCAAATGGAAGAAACACAAAATAACTGTCAATCTCCCTTGGCCTGGGGCTCCATGCAAGATCTCACCTCGTGGAGTTGCAATGATCATGAGAACGGTGAGGAATCAGGCAGCTGGGACCATAGTCACCAAGAAAACAATTGGTAACACACTACACCGTGAAGGACTGAAATACTGCAGCGCCCGCAAGGTCCCCCTGCTCAAGAAAGCACATATACATGCCCGTCTGAAGTTTGCCAATGAACATCTGAATGATTCAGATGAGAACTGGGTGAAAGTGTTGTGGTCAGATGAGACCAAAATCGAGCTCTTTGGCATCAACTCAACTCGCCGTGTTTGGAGGAGGAGGAATGCTGCCTATGACCCCAAGAACACCATCCCCACCGTCAAACATGGAGGTGGAAACATTATTCTTTGGGGGTGTTTTTCTGCTAAGGGGACAGGACAACTTCACCGCATCAAAGGGACGATGGACGGGGCCATGTACCGTCAAATCTTGGGTGAGAACCTCCTTCCCTCAGCCAGGGCATTGAAAATGGGTTGTGGATGGGTATTCCAGCATGACAATGACCCAAAACACACGGCCAAGGCAACAAAGGAGTGGCTCAAGAAGAAGCACATTAAGGTCCTGGAGTGGCCTAGCCAGTCTCCAGACCTTAATCCCATAGAAAATCTGTGGAGGGAGCTGAAGGTTCGAGTTGCCAAACGTCAGCCTCGAAACCTTAATGACTTGGAGAAGATCTGCAAAGAGGAGTGGGACAAAGTCCCTCCTGAGATGAGTGCAAACCTGGTGGCCAACTACAAGAAACGTATGACCTCTGTGATTGCCAACAAGGGTTTTGCCACCAAGTACTAAGTCATGTTTTGCAGAGGGGTCAAATACTTATTTCCCTCATTAAAATGCAAATCAATTTATAACATTTTTGACATGCGTTCTTCTGGATTTTTTTTTTGTTATTCTGTCTCTCACTGTTTAAATAAACCTACCATTACATTTATAGACTGATCATGTCTTTGTCAGTGGGCAAACGTACAAAATCAGCAGGGGATCAAATACTTTTTTCCCTCACTGTATACAGTGGGGAGAACAAGTATTTGATACACTGCCGATTTTGCAGGTTTTCCTACTTACAAAGCATGTAGAGGTCTGTCATTTTTATCATAGGTACACTTCAACTGTGAGAGACAGAATCTAAAACAAAAATCCAGAGAATCACATTGTATGATTTTTAAGTAATTAATTTGCATTTTATTGCATGACATAAGTATTTGATACATCAGAAAAGCAGAACTTAATATTTGGTACAGAAACCTTTGTTTGCAATTACAGAGATCATACGTTTCCTGTAGGTCTTGACCAGGTTTGCACACACTGCAGCAGGGATTTTGGCCCACTCCTCCGTACAGACCTTCTCCAGATCCTTCAGGTTTCGGGGCTGTCGCTGGGCAATATGGACTTTCAGCTCCCTCCAAAGATTTTCTATTGGGTTCAGGCCTGGAGACTGGCTAGGCCACTCCAGGACCTTGAGATGCTTCTTACGGAGCCACTCCTTAGTTGCCCTGGCTGTGTGTTTCGAGTCGTTGTCATGCTTGAAGATCCAGCCACGACCCATCTTCAATGCTCTTACTGAGGGAAGGAGGTTAAAGGCCAAGATCTCGCGATACATGGCCCCATCCATCCTCCCCTCAATACGGTGCAGTCGTCCTGTCCTCTTTGCAGAAAAGCATCCCCAAAGAATGATGTTTCCACCTCCATGCTTCACGGTTGGGATGGTGTTCTTGGGGTTGTACTCATCCTTCTTCTTCCTCCAAACACAGCGAGTGGAGTTTAGACCAAAAAGCTCTATTTTTGTCTCATCAGACCACATGACCTTCTCCCATTCCTCCTCTGGATCATCCAGATGGTCATTGGCAAACTTCAGACGGGCCTGGACATGCGCTGGCTTGAGCAGGGGGACCTTGCGTGCGCTGCAGGATTTTAATCCATGACGGCGTAGTGTGTTACTAATGGTTTTCTTTGAGACTGTGGTCCCAGCTCTCTTCAAGTCATTGACCAGGTCCTGCCGTGTAGTTCTGGGCTGATCCCTCACCTTCCTCATGATCATTGATGCCCCACGAGGTGAGATCTTGCATGGAGCCCCAGACCGAGGGTGATTGACCGTCATCTTGAACTTCTTCCATTTTCTAATAATTGCGCCAACAGTTGTTGCCTTCTCACCAAGCTGCTTGCCTATTGTCCTGTAGCCCATCCCATCCTTGTGCAGGTCTACAATTGTATCCCTGATGTCCTTACACAGCTCTCTGGTCTTGGCCATTGTGGAGAGGTTGGAGTCTGTTTGATTGAGTGTGTGGACAGGTGTATTTTATACAGGTAACGAGTTCATACAGGTGCAGTTAATAGAGGTAATGAGTGGAGAACAGGAGGGCTTCTTAAAACTAACAGGTCTGTGAGAGCCGGAATTCTTACTGGTTGGTAGGTGATCAAATACTTATGTCATGCAATAAAATGCAAATTAATTACTTAAAAATCATACAATGTGATTTTCTGGATTTTTGTTTTAGATTCCATCTCTCACAGTTGAAGTGTACCTATGATAAAAATTACAGACCTCTACATGCTTTGTAAGTAGGAAAACCTGCAAAATCGGCAGTGTATCAAATACTTGTTCTCCCCACTGTATCTACTAGTTCTAATGTATCCATGACATTCACGATTTCCTTAAGAGCATGTGGGTGATTGTTTGTGGTGTGATTTCCTTTACGGTCCATTGAGCTATTTAAAACAGTATTATAATCCCCCACCATAATAATATTGTCTTGAATTGCTTGCAGGGTTGATAATGTATTATACAGTGGGGAAAAAAGTATTTAGTCAGCCACCAATTGTGCAAGTTCTCCCACTTAAAAAAATGAGAGAGGCCTGTAATTTTCATCATAGGTACACGTCAACTATGACAGACAAATTGAGAAAACAAATTCCAGAAAATCACATTGTAGGATTTTTAATGAATTTATTTGCAAATTATGGTGGAAAATAAGTATTTGGTCACCTACAAACAAGCAAGATTTCTGGCTCTCACAGACCTGTAACTTCTTCTTTAAGAGGCTATTCTGTCCTCCACTTGTTACCTGTATTAATGGCACCTGTTTGAACTTGTTATCAGTATAAAATACACCTGTCCACAACCTCAAACAGTCACACTCCAAACTCCACTATGGCCAAGACCAAAGAGCTGTCAAAGGACACCAGAAACAAAATTGTAGACCTGCACCAGGCTGGGAAGACTGAATCTGCAATAGGTAAGCAGCTTGGTTTGAAGAAATCAACTGTGGGAGCAATTATTAGGAAATGGAAGACATACAAGACCACTGATAATCTCCCTCGATCTGGGGCTCCATGCAAGATCTCACCCCGTGGGGTCAAAATGATCACAAGAGCGGTGAGCAAAAATCCCAGAACCACACGGGGGGACCTAGTGAATGACCTGCAGAGAGCTGGGACCAAAGTAACAAAGCCTACCATCAGTAACACACTACGCCGCCAGGGACTCAAATCATGCAGTGCCAGACGTGTCCCCCTGCTTAAGCCAGTACATGTCCAGGCCCGTCTGAAGTTTGCTAGAGTGCATTTGGATGATCCAGAAGAGGATTGGGAGAATGTCATATGAAACCAAAATAGAACTTTTTGGTAAAAACTCAACTCGTCGTGTTTGGAGGACAAAGAATGCTGAGTTGCATCCAAAGAACACCATACCTACTGTGAAGCATGGGGGTGGAAACATCATGCTTTGGGGCTGTTTTTCTGCAAAGGGACCAGGACGACTGATTCGTGTAAAGGAAAGAATGAATGGGGCCATGTATCGTGAGATTTTGAGTGAAAACCTCCTTCCATCAGCAAGGGCATTGAATATGAAACGTGGCTGGGTCTTTCAGCATGACAATGATCCCAAACACACCGCCCGGGCAATGAAGGAGTGGCTTCGTAAGAAGCATTTCAAGGTCCTGGAGTGGCCTAGCCAGTCTCCAGATCTCAACCCCATAGAAAATCTTTGGAGGGAGTTGAAAGTCTGTGTTGCCCAGCGCCAGCCCCAAAACATCACTGCTCTAGAGGAGATCTGCATGGAGGAATGGGCCAAAATACCAGCAACAGTGTATGAAAACCTTGTGAAGACATACAGAAAACATTTGACCTGTGTCATTGCCAACAAAGGGTATATAACAAAGTATTGAGAAACTTTTGTTATTGACCAAATACTTATTTTCCACCATAATTTGCAAATAAATTCATAAAAAATCCTACAATGTGATTTTCTGGATTTTTTTTCTCATTTTGTCTGTCATAGTTGACGTGTACCTATGATTAAATTTACAGGCCTCTCTCATCTTTTTAAGTGGGAGAACTTGCACAATTGGTGGCTGACTAAATACTTTTTTGCCCCACTGTATATATTGTCAAAGAAGTGTGGATCATCATTATTTGGTCCGTAAATGTTAATGAGCCATATCTGATTATTGTCCAATAACATATTTAAAATAATCCATCTACCTTGCGTATCTATTTGGACAATTTGCACATTCGGATCGAAATTACTATTAATTAATATCATCACCCCTTTTGAATTTCTTTGCCCATGGGAGAAGTATATTTCGTCCCCCCACTCCTTTTTCCACGCAACATCATCTAGAATTGTTAAATGAGTTTCCTGTAAACAATAGATATTATATTCCTTCTCTTTGATGTCACACCCTGGCTCTGGGGACTCTATATGTTGAGCCAGGGTGTGTAGATTCTATGTGTTTATGTTCTGTGTGGGAGTTCTAGTTGTTGATTTTCTATGTTGGCCAGAGTGGCTCCCAATCAGAGGCAACGAGTGTCAGCTGTTGCTGGTTGTCTCTGATTGGGAGCCATATTTAAACAGTCTGTTTCCCTTAGTGTTTGTGGGATCTTGTTCCGTTTGGTTTGTTGCCGTGTCGGTTGTGTTATACCGAGGACGTCACGTCATCATTTTGTTGTTTTGTTCGTGCATTCATTAAATAAATAAAGTATGTTTGCAACTAACGCTGCGCATTGGTCTACTCCGTATGACGATCGTGACATTTGAGCCATGTAAATATTGTTCTTCTTTTGTTATTATCAGCTAAGCCATTACAATTATAACTGGCTAAACTTATTTCACCATACACCATAATGAGATACAAGTTTCAAGTCTATTTATCATTATATATGTTTGTAAATTTACCAATAAAAAATACTGTAATGATTGAGTGTCCATATAGCTGTACCGTGATATTTGCATTGCTACTAAGTATCCCTTCAATTGTTCTCCACTAATTCCCCCGCTAAAGCCCCTCCCCATCCCAAGTTGAGCCGTCATCTCAGTGATCGGCATCCCACCCACATCCCTCCGGATCCCTAGGGCCCCAAGAGGCCAGGACCCATCCATCAAAAACAGCACACAGTGCCACACACAAAATAGAAGCAGATTAACCGGCAAAAGCATTTCCAATGCTGTCACCTCTATATATAACTATTTAAAAATATATATCTATTCAAATATTATTATTATTATTATTTTTTTTTTTTTATGGATCAGCTTAATATTGCAGATAGATTGTATCTTCTATCAATGTAATTGTCTGCATCACTTCCAATCCCCCATGTTTTTTTTATTTTTTATATATATATTCCCCTTTATTACTTTTCAACCCCACCATCCTTTCCCTACTTGGAGTAAATTAGTGAACAACAATGCCCAGGCCTCTACTTCCGGTCTATACTTACTATCTACACCTTATGGACAGAGTTAATTTTACAATAATTCTATATCTATATATATATATATATATATATATATATACACATATATACACACACATATATATATATATATATATATATATATATTTATTTATTTTTTTGCTCCTAAACTTTTTTTACTCTCAACCTCTCCGATTATTTTCATGATGTCCATCCGGTTTGCTTCTAAATGCCATATCTTTCTAACAGTGCTCTTTCACCAAAAGCTCCCAACATACAACCTATATACTTATTATGGACACAGTATGCTTACATTATTAGCTATCTTTGTTATTATTTGTTGTTATTTGTTATTAGTCCCATCCTTCAACTCTATTCAATACCTCCCATCTATCTCTTAACACCATCCATATAGGATTTCTATTTGCCATATATATTTCAACCATACTGTGATGTTTTACAAAAGTTCTGAACCTTTCTATTCTCATTGCTTCTACAGATTGTGAATTAAAAATAAACATTTTTGCTAAAAGTATTATTATATTATTGATTGATTGACTATGACTTTTCAGATCACCCAGTAATGCTATATGCAAGGTTAGTTCCAGGTAAATATTGCAATCCTTTAGCCATTCCTGGACCTGTGTCCAAAAACAAGCTACAAATGGACAGAACCAAAACAAATGATCTAATGATTCTATCTCTTCACAGCAAAATCTGCAGAGCTGGGAAGATTGTATCCCCCATATAAATAACATTCTATTGGTAGCAAGAATTTTATATAATAATTTAAATTGAAAGATTCTAATTTTTGAATCCGGTGTCGTTTTGCGTGTCAGTTCATAAACACTATGCCATGGGATCGGTGCGTCAAAGATCTCTTCCCAACTATTTTGCAATCTATATGGGACTGCTGTCAATCCTTTGGTCCTTAAGTGAAACTGATATACTTTTTTATTTATCACAGTTTTCCTTAACCAATTATGTTCTTTAATGCAAGGCCGACAGACAAGTTCCTTACTTTCTCCCCCTTCAACTTTCCTCTTCCACTTTTGCGGTAAGGCTGCAATTATTTGGTTGTAATTTTGGGTAGAGCAGACATTTCCATATGTTTTTGTTAGCTGCATGTGCGACATAACTCCACCAGTCCTACCGATGATATCATTTACGAAGATTATACCTTTTTTAAACATTCTGTCAATTCAAATATCTTGCATATCTTATTTTCCATCATTATCAATTAATATGCGTAATAATGTCGGCAGTTCATGCGTAGGATTTTAACATATAACCCGGATTGCCATTATATTACATTTAATTTATTGACAAGCAATTATTATCCTAGCAAATAATTACCACGGTCCATCCCATACCCCCCACAACAGATGCCGGACAAACACACACGCACATATTCACATACTCCAACACACTCAACACCCCTCCTCAACAATCCACCATAAAATCAGATACTCAACGGTTGTTATATCCCAGAGCCCAACTCAAGAAAGGACCTGATTTACGAGTGCACATACAGTTACAGCTGATTGAGAAAGCATGCAAGATTGAGCAGAAATTGACAACAATGTGAGATTTGATTAATCTACTTAATCTATGTCAAGTCCTAGGTGATGGAGATCAGATCCACCCTCTTCACCTGAGACACAAACACTCTGGTCCCCCGTTGTAACCATTTTTCCCAAGCATCTCCGTGCAGTCAGACCTTTGATTATTTTGTGCCACCTGGGCCACAATGATAAACACCCTCTCTGATTGTCAGAGTTTGACCCCCTCCCCATGGGTTACTGCAGCCAGTGTTGCCAGCACTGCCACTACCTGGGTGGGGGTACCCCACCGGAATCCCCACCGGCTAGGTGCAAAGTCGTCAAGGTTCTCATTAGCAGCTTTGAGAATTTCCTTGTATATAATGCTCTCCCATCAGGGGGCTCTGGCTTTGCCAGGCAGGCTCAGAATCTTGAGGGGCGGTGCTGCTCAAGTAGGTCTCTGACCGCATTTATTTCTCTGTTTAGGCTGCATACTCACAGCAGGTCCATAAAAGAGATGGGAACTTCTCTTTGGTGTATGGGTCACTCAGGTGGGTATCCAGGATATAAGCTAGTTGTTTACATGTTTGATGGACAGATAAGTGCAGGTGTGAGAATTGACTAAAATTTCACTTGTGGGGAGAGAGAGCAGGGGCGTCATGCACCCAAAAGTCTGAGGGGGCACAAAGTACTTGAGGATGTCTGAAACAGCTTTTTCCTGCAATCTAGAGCCATAATCATTATGCTTAGTTCTATGTAAAAAAAAATGTCAGTCTTTCTGCATATCTACAGTAAGCATACCTCTTGAGCTAGCTTGTCTAACTATTTTAGCTGGCATTCCTGCTGGCAAGGTTGGTAGACTTTAGAAAAGCAAGGTTGTCACACCCTGATCTGTTTCACCTGTCTTGTGCTTGTCTCCACCCCCCACCAGGTGTCTCCTATTCTTCCCCATTATCCCCTGTGTATTTATACCTGCGTTTTCTGTTTGTCTGTTGCCAGTTCATCTTGTTTTGTCAGGTCTTACCAGCGTGTTTCCCGTTTCTCAAGTTCTTTTTTTCTTGTCTTCCCGGTTCCAACCTTTGTGCCTGTCCTGACCCTGAGCCTGCCTGCCGTCCTGTCCCTTATTGACTCTGCCTTGGATTATGAACCTCTGCCTGCCCTCGACCTGCCCTTTGCCTGCCCCTTGGTGTTAGAATCTAACTATCCACCTCCTGTGTCTGCATCTGGGTCATATCCTGAATCGTGATAGTACGAACTGGCCATGACTGACCCAGCAGACTCGGACCAGCTCCGCAACACTGTCTCCCTCCAAGGAGCCACTATTGGAAGACACAAGGAGTTACTGCATAACCTTGTGGAGGGACTCCATACCTTGGCGGAACACCATGACCATGCCTTCAATGCATTGTTGGAATAATTCCACAGACTTTCTACTAGGCAGTAAGCCACAACGCTAACCTTCCAGACTCCCAGTAACCCCGCTACCAGCGGTGCTTCTCCCCAGCCTACCCCGGGTTCCCGAGAACCCCGCTTACCTCCTCCGGAGCGCTACGCTGGGGATCCTGGAACCTGCAGGGCGTTTCCCTCCCAGTGCTCCCTCATCTTAGAGCTACAGCCCTCTTCGTTTCCTTCAGATCGTACGAAGATGGTGTATCTTATAACGCTGATGACCGGAAGGGTGCTCGCCTGGGCTACGGCGGTGTAGGAGTAACAATCCACCGTTTGCTTTAGTCTAGAGGATTTCATGGCAGAGGTAAGGAAGGTGTTCGATTCTCCGGTGTCCGGGAGAGAGGCGGCTCGGAAGCTTCTTCGGCTGCGTTAATACTCCCGTAGTGTGGAAGACTACGCTGTAGATATTCACACGTTGGCCGCCGAGAGTACCTGGAACCCGGAGTCCCTGTTTGACACCTTCCTTCACGGATTATCGGAGGGAATTAAAGATGAGTTCGCAGCCCGGGAGCTGCCCATGGACCTCGACTCCCTCATAGCCCTCACCATAAGGATCGATTGGCGGTTGCGGGAATGCAGCAGGGAGAGGAGGTCTGTTCCTGTTCACACGCGATCGTCCACGGGTTCCCCCTCGCCTCCGAAGAATCCCGGAAGTCACCGATACCTGCATTCCCGAGAGAATCCGATGTCAACCGAGTTTCCCCGGGAATCATCGAGGACTGTTGACTCGCCTCCTCCGGAGCCCATGCAACTGGGCAGGGCTAGATTGTCTCCTGAGGAACGTTTACACAGACTGAGCTCCAAAAGTTGTCTGTATTGTGGTACTTCAGGACATTACATATCCAGTAAAAGACCAGGCTCATCAGTAGGTATGGGTATGCTGGTGGGCCATACAGGGAGTCTCCCATCTCCCATTACTTGAACTCCTCTCCATGCTATCCTGCTGTGGGGTGACCAGTCTAAATCTCTCCGGGTGCTCATGGACTCTGGGGCCGACGGGAGCTTTATGGACGCTATGCTGGTGTCGGAGCTGGGCATCTCCATACAACCCCTCTCCATTCCCATGGACGCCAGAGCATTGGATGGACGCTCTATTGGCAGGGTCACTCACAGTGCGGTTCACATCAACCTGCGAGTGTCAGGTAACCACAGTGAGTCCATGCAGTTTCTGCTCATTGAGTCATTGAGTGGTTTTGGGATTGTCATGGCTCCAACCCCCTGATCGAATGGGCTATGGGTTCTATCCTGGGTTGGAGCCCGTTCTGTCAAGCACATTGCCTCAAGGCGGTGCAGCCTGCCCCTGGGCGTTCTCCTGCGGGCTTGGGAAAAGCCTCAGACCTCTCAGCCGTTCCTGCGGAGTACCAGGACCTCCGAGAGGCCCGCGCCACATCTCTTCCTCCGCATGGACCCTACGACTGCGCCATTGACTTCCTCCTGGGCACTACACCGTCTCGGGGCGGCTTTATTCCCTGTCTGATCCGGAGACCAAGACCATGGAAGCGTACATTGAGGACTCTCTGGCTGCAGGGTTCATTCGTGCTTCTGCCTCCCCGGCCGGCGCAGGGTTTGCGCCCGTGTATCGACTACCGGGGCCTTATTGACATCACGGTAATAAAACATAACCCTCTACCACTCCTCTCCTCGGCGTTCGAGCCTCTCCAGGGGGAGACCATTTTCTCGAAGTTGGACCTTCGGAATGCCTACCATCTGGTTCGGATACTGGAAGGAAACGAGTGGAAGACAGCTTTTAACACGGCTAGCGGGCACTATGAGTACCTGGTTATGCCATTCAGACTGACCAATGCTCCCGCAGAGTTTCAGGCCCTGGTCAATGATGTGCTCCGTGACATGTTGAACCAGTTCATGTTCGTTGTTTGTCCCAGATTCTGCCCGCTCCCCGGTCCTGGAATGGGCCCATTCCTCTAACCTCACCTGCCACCCCGGCTCCCGCCAGACCCTGGCTTTCCTCCGACAACAGTTTTGGTGGCCCACCATGGTTCCTGACGTCTCCACGTTCCTTGCCGCCTGTACTGTGTGTGCACAGAGTAAGACTCCGCGCCGAGCTGCGGCAGGCTTCCTTCAACCACTCTCCGTTCCTCACCACCCCTGGTCCCAACCACCATCCTTACGGTAGTGAATAGGTTTTCCAAAGCCGCCCATTTCATTCCCCTTCCCAAGTTACCCTCAGCCAAGGAGACGGCCCAGCTCATTGTACAGCACGTCTTCCGGATCCATGGACTTCCGGTCGACATGGTCTCCGATCGTGGTCCTCAGTTCTCGTCCCAATTCTGGAAGGCGTTCTGCACCCTCACTGGGTCATCGGCCAGCCTGTCCTCCGGGTTTCATCCCCAATCTAACGGCCAGTCGGAGTGAGCCAATCAGGACCTGGAGACGACTCTTCGTTGCCTCGTCTCTGCCAACCCCACCTTCTGGAGCCAGCAACTCGTGTGGGTGGAGTTCGCCCGCAACATCCTTCCCTGCTCGGCCACTGGTGTCTTGCCCTTCGAGTGTTCCTTGGGTTACCAGTCTCTGCTCTTCCCTGAGCAAGAGGAAGAAGTCAGCATACCCTCGGCCCAGATGTTCGTCTGCCGCTGTTGGCGTACCTAGAAGAGAGCCTTGTCCACTCTTCTTAAGACCACCTCCGTGTATCGCAACAGGCGGACTGCCACCAGACCACGGCTCTCTGCTATCGTCTCGGGCAGAGGGTATAGCTCTCCACTCGGGATCTGCTCCTCCGGGTGGAGTCCCGTAAACTTTTCCCCCGCTTTATCGGCCCTTTCCCCATCTCTAAAATCCTTAGCCCCACTGCTGTTCGTTTTCTGTTGCCCCACACTCTCCATATACAGTCGTGGTCAAAGGTTTTGAGAATGACACAAGTATTGGTCTTCACAAAGTTTGCTGCTTCAGTGTTTTTAGATATTTTTGTCAGATGTTACTATGGTATACTAGAGTATAATTACAAGCATTCCATAAGTGTCAAAGGCTTTTATTGAAAATTACATTAAGTTAATGCAAAGAGTCAATATTTGCAGTGTTGACCCTGCTTTTTCAAGACCTCTGCAATCCGCCCTGGCATGCTGTCAATTAACTTCTGGGCCACATCCTGACTGATGGCAGCCCATTCTTGCATAATCAATGCTTGGAGTTTGTTAGAATTTGTGGGTTTTTGTTTGTCCACCTGCCTCTTGAGGATTGACCACAAGTTCTCAATGGGATTAAGGTCTGGGGAGTTTCCTGGCCATGGACCCAAAATGTCGATGTTTTGTTCCCCGAGCCACTTAGTTATCACTTTTGCCTAATGGCAAGGTGCTCCATCATGCTGGAAAAGGCACTGTTCTTGGATGGTTGGGAGAAGTTGCTCTCGGAGGATGTGTTGGGACCATTCTTTATTCATGGCTGTGTTCTTAGGCAAAATTGTGAGTGAGGCCACTCCCTTGGCTGAGAAGCAACCCCACACATGAATGGTCTCAGGATGCTTTACTGTTGGCATGACACAGGACTGATGGTAGCGCTCACCTTGTCTTCTCCGGACAAGCTTTTTTCCGGATGCCCCAAACAATCGGAAAGGTGATTCATCAGAGAAAATGACTTTACCCCAGTCCTCAGCAGTCCAATCCCTGTACCTTTTGCAGAATATCGGTCTGTCCCTGATGTTTTTCCTGGAGAGAAGTGGCTTCCTCGCTGCCCTTCTTGACACCAGGCCATCCTCCAAAAGTCTTCGCCTCACTGTGCGTGCAGATGCACTCACACCTGCCTGCTGCCATTCCTGAGCAAGCTCTGCACTGGTGGTGCCCCGATCCCGCAGCTGAATCAACTTTAGGAGACGGTCCTGGCGCTTTCTGGACTTTCTTGGGCGCCCTGAAGCCTTCTTCATAACAATTGAACCTCTCTCCTTGAAGTTCTTGATGATCCGATAAATGGTTGATTTAGGTGCAATCTTACTAGCAGCAATATCCTTGCCTGTGAAGCCCTTTTTGTGCAAACGTGATGACGGCACGTGTTTCCTTGCAGGTAACCATAGTTAACAGAGGAAGAACAATGATTTCAAGCACCACCCTCCTTTTAAAGCTTCCAGTCTGTTATTCTAACTCAATCAGCATGACAGAGTGATCTCCAGCCTTTTCCTCATCAACACTCTCACCTGTGTTAACGAGAGAATCACTGACATGATGTCAGCTGGTCCTTTTGTGGCAGGGCTGAAATGCAGTGGAAATGTTTTTTGGGGATTAACTTCAATTTCATGGCAAAGAGGGACTTTGCAATTCATTGTAATTCATCTGATCACGACTGTCCATCCCACTTTCCATGTGTCTAGGATTTAAATCTCTGTCTCACAGCCCTTTGTCTCATGTTTACTACATGATTCCATATGTGTTATTTCATAGTTTATGTCTTCGCTATTATTCTACAATGTAAAAATAAAGAAAAACCCTTGAATGAGTAGGTGTGTCCAAACTTTTGACTGGTAGTGTATATATCATTCATGTAAGACGAAAAATAAAGGCATGGCACGTTGCACAAGCCCTGCACTTTAAAAATGGCTGTGTTCCTATGGGAATTTGAACATGTTTAGAGCGTCACCATTTTGGAATTTATTTATTTTTATTTTTATTTTACTAGGCAAGTCAGTTAAGAACAAATTCTTATTTACAATGACGGCCTACACCGGCCAAACCCGGACGTCGCTGGGCCAATTGTGCGCCGCCCTATGGGACTCCCAATCACGGCCGGTTGTGATACAGCCTGGAATCGAACCAGGGGGTCTGTAGTGACCACTGCGCCACTCGGGAGTGGTAGTTGGTGACATTTTATTTCAAACCTAGACTTTCAAATCTCTTATTCCCCAAACATTTGTTTTGCTTTTCTTTGTCTGCTGTTGCTGACTCTGTAATAGTCACGTTTGGACACACCTACTAATTCAAGGGTTTTTCCTTATTTTTTAAATGTTTTACATTGTAGAATAATAGTGAAGACATCACAACTATGAAATAACACATATGGAATCATGTAGTAAACAAAAAAGTGTTAAACAAATCAAAATATATTTGAGATTCTTCAAATAGCCACCCTTTGCCTAGATGACAGCTTTGCACACTCTTGGCATTCTCTCAACCAGCTTCACCTGGAATGCTTTTCCAACAGTCTTGAAGGAGTTCCCACATATGCTGAGCACTTGTTGGCTGTTTTTCCTTCACTCTGCCGTCCGACTCATCCCAAACCATCTCAATTGGGTTGAGGTTGGGGGATTGTGGAAGCCAGGTCATCTGATGCAGCACTCCATCACTTTCCTTCTTGGTAAAGTAGCCCTTACACAGCCTGGAGGTGTGTTGGGTCATTGTCCTGTTGAAAAACAATTGATAGTCCCACTAAGCCCAAACCAGATGGGATGGCGTATCGCTGCAGAATGCTGTGGTAGCCATGCTGGTTAAGTGTGCCTTGAATTCTAAATAAATCACAGACAGTGTCACCAGCAAAGCACCACCACACCATAACACCTCCTCCTCCATGCTTTACGTTGGGAAATACACATGCGGAGATCATCCGTTCACCCACACCGCGTCTCACAAAGACACAGCGATTTGTACCAAAAATCTCCCAATTTGAACTCCAGACCAAAGGACACTTTTCCGCCAGTTTCATCATAGCGCTTGATGGTTTTTGCGACTGCACTTGGAGAAACTTTCAAAGTTCTTGAAATGTTCCGTATTGACTGACCTTCATGTCTTAAAGTAATGATGAACTGTTGTTTCTCTTTGCTTGTTTGAGCTGTTCTTGCCATAATATGGACTTGGTCTTCTACCAAATAGGGCTATCTTCTGTATACCCCCCCTACCTTGTCACAACACAACTGATTGGCTCAAACACATTAAGAAGGAAAGAAGTCCCACAAATTAACTTTTAAGAAGGCACACCTGTTAATTGAAATGCTTTCCAAGGTGACTACCTCATGAAGCTGGTTGAGAGAATGCCAAGAGTGTGCAAAGCTGTCATCAAGGCAAAGGGTGGCTATTTGAAGAATCTCAAATATAAAACATATTTTGATTTGTTTAACTCTTTTTTGGTTACCACATTATTCCATGTGTTATTTCATAGTTTTGATGTCTTCACTATTATTATACAATGTAAAAAATTGTAAAAATAAAGAAAAACCCTTGAATGAGTAGGTGTGTCCAAACTTTAGATTATGTGACGTTTTGAATTTTGCATAGAATCAGGTGGTGTGTTCACTAGTGTTAGAAATTGCGTAATTCAAATCTGTTATTGGAATAAGAATCAAGAGATCTTCAATCCAAGCTAATTTATTATATGCAAAATGTATGTATGATAAGTATGAAGGTTCGTATATACGGGTCCACTGAAATACCACGCAGGGCACTCAGAGAACTAAACCATTGTTTACAGGTACTTTCTCAAATACTCTGACAGAGAGTTCCCACCTCTTCTGTTGGCCAATCAGAGTAAAGGACTGAGTGTGGTTTAGACTTTACTCAGCCAATCCGTTGGCGCACGGGTTAGTCCCACCCCTCTGCGCTCCACTTGTTGCACACTGTTGCCAGGCATAAGTTTATCATAACAACCTGTGGAGTCAGCACCCAAAAGACACCATTCCACTGTACTACGTTCAAGGACGGTTCACAGACAACAAAGAGGCAGTGTTCGTATCTGTGAGAAATACAAGTCTTATCTGTCCTTCCCCTAACGTTCCACACATGAATCACAGCCTGTTATGTGAAACAATTTATATCAGTATAGTACAAACCTATGCTCCTCATTAATGCATTCCTTCTAAGCTATTCATCACTTCAATCCAATTATTAGAAAACAAATCCCAACACTAGCCAGGCTTGGACAATAGTGAGCAACTGCAGCCCGGCGAAGGACACTCTACTGGTGTGTACTAACTATAGCTAGCTACCATTGTTGCCCCCGCCTCTTCTCCTTCTGTGGGGTTTATAGTCGGTTGGGATCCAACGTTATGGTGCATTACCCTCATTAAATCAAATTTTATTTGTCACATACACATATTTAGCAGATGTTATTGCGGGTGTTAGCAGATGTTATTGCGGGTGTAGCGAAACGCTTGTCCATCCACCATATTGGAGCTTAAGAATTGACCAATATAAATATTAAGAGGGGTTCCTGCAGGTGCAGGAATGCCCACATTGCAGGAACACCCCGAATTGCGGGCTGCAGTTGCACCCTTCTCACCTTGGAAAGCTCTCACTGACAGTTTTAACAGGCAGACAAAGTTCCAACATGGCAGCAACGGGGGACGCAGAGGAGACTCAGTTGCAAGAGATGGAGGAAGAGACAGGGATGGAAAATGAAATGGATTTAGATGAAGAGGAGGGTTTGGGAATTGAAAATTCCGACGATGAAATAGACGATTCATCAGAAGACGAAAATGAGAATGAAGCCGAAATTCAGCGTTTGGAGGAGCAGGTACGTTAGCAAATGTAGCTAGCTAAGCTAACTTACTCTAGCTAGCTAGCTGTATTTGAGAAATTAATGGAATCCTAGCTAGCAATTTATATAACGTTTGATGTCAACTAACAACGTTGTCTGTTACATTGAGATTTGAAAGCAATCCTCTACACATCACAAACAGCGAGTTGGCTTGTTTGCAGACTTGCACCGCTAACATTGAAAAGAAAGCTAGCTAGCGAGCTAACGTTAGCTTGCATGCTACTATTAGCCAGCTAGCTTCGTTGGAGTAACGTTGACTAGGTAACGTTAACGTACTAGCAAATGTTGCCTCATTATATAACTAGCTAGCCAGCTAGCATGTTACCTAGCCACAATGATATAATGTTTGCGAATTCAGTAAATATCAAATACGGATTTCTAGGCAGTTAGCTAGCTGGTTACATTGGCGTTAGCTAGTCAGCTAATCAATGCTTTCTGCGAAGTTGATTCCCCAACGACAACGTGCTTGCAGCAGCTGTAAACACGCGCCCTTTTTACGCGAGCTGCAGCTAGTAAGCTAGCTAGACAGCAACAACATTGAACAGTCAAGCTATTTGGTTGATTGCACAAACAATACTTATTACACAAGTAAAAGTGGTGGAGTCCTGTTTAGCTAGTTACGTTGTATATTTGTTTGCTAACCAAAGACAATCTGTAAATGCACCCCAATGGTTGTTGGTCTGACTGTTCTATACTCTCTCTGTAACTTTCAGCTGTCCATCAATGCTTTTGACTACAACTGTCATGTGGACCTCATAAAACTCCTGAGGCAGGAGGGGGAGCTGCCTCGGCTGCGTAAGGCAAGGCAGAAGATGAGTGAGCTCTTCCCACTCACTGAAGGTTGGTTGGTGTCTGATGGCCTCTGGAGATGCTGCGTTGCATCCGGCTTTATGCATTACAACTTCTATGATTGAGCTGAAGTGCTTCATGCAGTAGACTGGATGACATCTAAGACTCGTTGAAGATAGGTCTGCTGCTCCTTTTGTTGTGATTGATTGTCCTTTTATGGATGATGATGATTTAATCATTTGGAACAAGGTTTACTGTTTCATCACATTCCTGTGGAAAGTTGTGATGGTTTCATTGTTTTGAACATACTGAATGTTATTGTGAACTGTATGCAAAGCTGACTTGTCCTCTCCTGCAGAGATTTGGCTGGACTGGCTCAAGGATGAGATCCGCCTAACAGAGGAGGAGCCGAACCGGGAGAAAGTCTATGAGCTCTTTGAGACGGCTATGAAAGATTATATCTGTGAGTTCTGCCCCCACTCATTGGCTTGTGTTACGATTCTATATGATGTGATGTTATTGTAAACTAAACATTGCAATTATTGTGTGGCCTTCAGGCCCAGAAATCTGGCTGGAATATGCCCAGTACTCTATCGGGGGCATGGGACTGCCTGGTGGGATGGAGAAGGTGAGGTCTATCTTTGAGAGAGCCCTGACAGCTGTGGGGCTGCACATGACCAAGGGGGCGACAGTGTGGGAGGCCTACAGGGAGTTTGAGAACGCCATACTGGTAACAGTTCAGGTGAGCTCCCCTGAAGAATAATGATCTCAAGTAGCTGCAACATGCTACTAATTTCTCTATACCTCCCCATGTCTTTATCTGTATGGGTGTTTTGTAAGGCTCGGAATTGCTTAACGTTATCACGTTACTTAGGTTTCGATACTGTGATTTTATTGCGATTCGATGTTCCAAACATATTGCTCACCGTATGTCTGCTGCAGAGGGACAAGAGAGCCATGAGAATTTTTTTTTTTTTTTTTGATCAGTCATGGAAATAAGTGCTGAAAACAAATTGGCTCCCTATTTGAAAAGAAGATGGAGAACAAGCTATGAAGGAAAAATACTGCAGTTTTGGTGCACGTACAGCAAACTAGCGCAAAAATTATTGCGATATTGTCAATATGATATGATGTATTGTCTAAAATTATATGCCGATATGTAACTGTATCGGTTCCCCCAATCACTAGTGTTTTGTATAAGATCATCTGCTAAATTAATGATGGTAGATTTTCCTTATCTGAGTATTGGGCAGAAACAAAACAAAAAACACATGATTTGAACTCAATCTGATATTACACAAACCAGTCTCTATGCTGGATTTTGACTCAGTTTTCTCTCCCTGCTTTCTCCTCAGCCTCCCCCTGGCAGCGTTCCCACCTGTGAGCAGCAGGAGCTTCTGAATGCTCAGCTCGAGCGCATCCACACTCTGTTCCGCCGCCAGCTGGCCATCCCCTTAATGGGTAAGGCTCTTCCTGCTCCTCTCTGGAGGGCGTGCTGCAGTGTTTCCTCTGGAAAATGTGTTAGCTGTGGGGCTAAACTTAGCGGGGGTGGGGGGGCCGTTGATGGAGAGCCGCATGCAGGCGGCTAGATGCTCTCCCTGCAGTCTGTTCCTCAAGTCTGTTTTGACCTGAAATAACAGAAAGAAAAATAAGAGAAGGGAGAGGGACAAAGAGGATCTACTTTCACATTTAAATTCCTCTTTCTCATTTCATTGCAGAGAAGTCCCTCTCACAATTAACAGAAGACACTGGTATAGTCAGTGCGATTGCTGCCAGCTGGCTAAGGCAGGGGTAGACTGCCCCCACTCATCAAACTGCGAGGCCAGCTTTGTCATTGCAGTCAGCTGGTCCAACCCCTGAAATACATTAAAAACAAAAAGATGTACAACATTAAAGAATAGCCAACAGGGTGGTAGTTCAACAGGAAAAAGTTATCTTCAAAAGATTGTCACACTCATGCCATACCATGAAAGCTCCAACTAGCACATGTTGCTTGTAAGAGGGCCACTCTTGCAGCACAGCAGCCACTGGTGCTGGCAAGAACTGCCTGGAGAGGAGGGTCAGGTTAAAGGTGTTTATCCTCTCACTAGAGAACGCAGCCTGAGGTCCCAACACACTGAAGGCCTCCAGAATCTCCAGGTGTTGGAACCTCCGGTCTAGGCTGTCCTGGAGGCCAACAAGATATGGATCCATGACCTAATTACAGCACAAAACAGAAAATAAGTGATTAATAGCTGTTTTGTTTTAGTTTATCTAACACACATGATGTAATATTGGTTTCATCACAGCATTTGAAAACAAATGTTTTTACCTGCTCTCTGAACTGAGCCCAGAACTGCTCCCTGGTCTTGGTCTTCTCCAGCTGGCCTCTCCTCCTCCTAGATGTTGAATGCGCCCAGACCCATTGAGTCATCAAGGTCCTGGTGGAGTTGGCTCAGAAATGACCCCGGAGGCTGGGAATCACCAGAATTGGAGAGGAGTGATGCCATTGTCTCAGGGACCTACAACACGAGTTGTTTTGCTTTAAGTTATTATAATGAAGTGTCAGTAGTTCTTAAATAAATAATTGAGTAGTGCTGTCCTGTGACTCTGTTAAACTGAAACATTTGCACACGTTTGAACATGAAGATAGAAAAGAATGTACCTGCTCTTTTATGGCCGGGAAGTTTACATCCGCCTTTTGGAATACTTTTAAAAGCCGCGTAGGTGAGGCAGCACGTCCGCCTGCAGGTAAAGTGCTGCCACAAATCTTAGTTAGAAAAGTTTGTCACTTCACAATGATACATCAATTGACAATACAAAACAGGGTTTAAAAGCCACATTGTGGACCACTCAAATAGAGTTTTGAGACACTGAACGCAGTAATAGCAACATAGTACATTATTTAATTTGGAGTCCACTATAATCTATAATACATGTAGGCCTACCTGTACGTGGCACAGAAAGCGTAGAGGCCCTACGCAGTTGGGCACCGGTTCACCTCCACCTCCTCAGCCAATGCAGCCAACACTGAGCTGAGGTTTCGCTGAAGATTAGCCACGGCCAGGTGCTGGGACAGCCAGCGAACATCCTTTACTTCCTGCAAAATACATTTATTTTGAGTGTAGATGCAGTAGGTAAACAAGATGAGACCAGAGTATCAAAGTGAAGAAATGTGATGCATAATCTCACCTTCACTTTTAAGTACTGAATGCCCAGGGTCGCTGAAGCAGCTTTCAAGACTTCTGTCTTGTTACTGCTTTTGGCAAAGTAACTATGGAGCTGCTGTAGCTGCTCCTTGAAAGTGTCCATATAGGGGACCTCAGCTGATGCATCTTTACAGCAATATTATAGATCTAATTGATGTTAGTAGAGTTTTTAGGTTATAGCTAGCTTATGTAGTTAACTAGTTGGCTAGCTAACGTTAGTCAAACAAGCTAACGTACCTTTGTTGCAATTTCTCACGCAGGTGCACTCTGAAGTGATTCAAGTGAATTGTTTCGGCTGCAGAGGGTCTGCATCGAGCACTGGTCACTGGGCTAAATAACCTTCAGAACTGTGTTGAACCCAGACAGATGATCTATTTACCAAGAAAAGCAAATGTGCTTTACAGAACTTTATTGAAACGATGTTTGGTAGAAATAGGATGTTGCTTTTGGTGTGGCGGCAATGATTCTGCCGTGGCGTAGCACCACACTTAAATGAACACAGAGGAAACACTGGGGTGCTGTATAGAGGGGAGGAGATTTGGTTGGGTGGAATAGCATGTCCTTGAGAGTCCATCGTGGCAGACTTGGGAGGTACCCATCGCAAAGACCTTTTCAGGATAGATGTGGAGAGCCAGTGCAATGTCAGGAGAGTTGCAGAGTGTTGCTTTCTCTTACAATGTGGCTTTTGAAAGACTAAACAGAGGTTTACAGCAAAAGCACTCCTCCTCACCAGGCCCAGTAATGTGGTCCCTGACCAACCTTTCATCCAAATGCAGGACTGGCCAAGAGATAGATGGTCTGGCATTGTCTGCTGCCTTTTTTCTGGTCCGGCTGAACGGCCACCGGAGGCATTTCTGGAACGGCTAATCCCGTCTCTCTCTTCTATGACCTGTGCCAACGCTCAGTGTATAATCCCTCCTTATCTACGGCCTGTCAGTCAGTGTTTTGTACCCCCACAAGATGATGGCAAAAAGAAAACCGGTTAAGCATTTACATGGCTGTGTGTTATTGGTCAAATGAGGACGAACTCAACATTTCAAAAGCCAATATCCCAGTAAATGAGTGTCATGGCTTTCATTAATCTGATGACTGTTTTATCGAATCAACTAACTATAGTTTAATAGTCACTCGATTTAAATTAATAATGTAACAATTAACTCATTAGGATTTTGGGGCACCACGGAAGAAGTTGTTTAACGAGTTACCATTTCCCTAATTAAACTCTTAGAAGATATATCGATAAGTCACAAATCTAATCATTACCTCATATCCGTCTCATTCTGAACGTCGCATAATCCTTGAACCTGCAAGAACCCTAACCTTATTGATGAATCAGCAATACACAAATTGGCTTAATTGTTTATTTACTAACTAAATAATAACACAGACTACATAAACACACACACTGTATATGTTATTGATTACTAACGTAATACAATGAAAACAAGTCCCTAGTAGACTAACAGCATGACTGCTGGGTTAGGGGAAGGAGGGGTCAATAGAAAGAGAGTGAAAGGGAGAGACAGAGATTCAACTTATCGTTGTTACGTTTGGAAACCACCGCTCATTCGGATAAGAAATGCAATGCATATTTACGCGTAGCTGTCCTTGATTGTCATCTCTCTGTTGAACCACTTTCTCAAAAAGGGTTTGAGTGTCCTATCCCACTTCGGTGCGACTCGGCTTGTCTTCGAATGGAGTGTTCGTTAGAATAGATACTTCAGATGTACCAACGGTTGTCTCGTGTCTTTAGTGAAAGTTCTAGACTACTTTACATGCCAGCTGCAGACTGGTAATGCTACGGTCTAGTGAGTTTCTTCTTCTTGTGTAGAGATTGAGAGTTTCAGAGTTTCTCACCAATTCAACAATTCTCTCATTAGAAGGCTAAAATCACATTGCTATCTTAACCAAAATACTCTCATACTTAATCATATATTTTATACAACATTTAGATGTAAACTTGACAAGTAGAATATGTACACTTTCTGAGTTATAGTTATTTCTTGATACCATCCTTAATGACAATCACAAAATAAACAATATGACATGATTATTCTTTAGATCCCCACTGACCATTCCAAACATTTGGATGTCAGAAATAATCCAATGTCCAAGCTTTTGACGTTAGTTTTTAGGCGGGCCACACTCTCTTGACAAAGGCATTCCTTTGGTGGATAATGTCTCCTGAGTGGCGCAGTGGTCTAAGGCACTGCATCGCAGTGCTAACTGTGCCACTAGAGATCCTGGTTCGAATCCAGGCTCTGTCGCAGCCGGCCGCGACCGGGAGACTCATGGGCGGCGCACAATTGGCCCAGCGTCGTCCAGGGTAGGGGAGGGAATGGCCGGCAGGGATGTAGCTCAGTTGATAGAGCATGGCGTTTGCAACGCCAGGGTTTTGGGTTCGATTCCCACGGGGGGCCAGTATAAAAAAAAAAAATGTATTCACTAACTAAGTCGCTCTGGATAAGAGCGTCTGCTAAATGACTAAAATGTAAATGTACTGAAAGGCAGAGAGAGAGTTTCTCTCCTGCTTAAATTTACGACCCAGTGTTAAGGTGTCAAGACGGCACAGCCCCCCTTCCTCTCTTCTGTGGGTGAGAGGGGGTCTGGCTATCTTCAAACATTTGCCTAGCTGATGGGTCCTTTGATCCACTGTCAGGAGAGTCATGAGATTAGAAACTTTTGGTGTGTCTCCCTTCAAGTAATTGTAATAAACGCACAGGATCCTTTTTATATAATCACCTACATTCTAATCCACACTTAGAATGTGTCTGGCTGTGGTATGCATATTCAGGGTTGAGTGTGAAAGGTTTCTCCTAATGATAACTGTGATCTTTTGCAGACATGGACGGAACATATGCAGAGTATGAGGAGTGGTCTGACCAGGGGGTGTCTGATACAGTCTCCCAGAAGTATAAGAGAGCCCTGCAACAGATGGAGAAGAGCAAGCCTTATGAGGAGACTCTGGTACTTACCTAGATTGTATTCTAGTCTGGACATTTATACCATACTGTTTGTTTTGGAAGGATTTAATGGATTTTAAGCATTCAATTCGATTGCACTGCCTAGAAAGTAGCAGTAGATTAGTAGTAAAGTTATGTATAATTTTAAGTATTATGTGCTTAAGCAAATGTCTTGCTTTTTTCTATGTGTACCTCTGAAATCTCTGTGTGACTCTGTATGTGTGAGTCTGTATTCTAGACATGGTCATCTGCTCAATGCCTTTCATATGCCAACGTTTGTGTTGCAGATGATAGCCGAGCCGCCCAAGCTGGCAGAGTATCAGACCTACATTGACTATGAGCAAAAGGAGGGTGACCCAGCACGGATCCAGATCATCTTTGAGCGGGCACTGGCAGAAAACTGCCTGGTACCAGACATGTGGGCAAAGTACACCAAATACCTGGTGAGCCTCATTTTAATTACTCACAGCCAGCCGTCTCCCTCTCTCCAGCAGCTCCTGAAATGTATCATGGGCCTTTTAATATCTTTAATGGGATGGTAATGAGATGCTGAGATCGCAAACACAGACATCGAGTAATTCATCAGAGCCTGGGTGTTTCACTAGTTTGATGAAAAAAACTACTTTTAATCATATGGTTCCTAACCTGTAATCCAGTAGGCTCTCTTTCAGAATCCCAGTTTTGGCCCTTGCTGTGTCTCACATAGGAACCCAGGCTCAGCAGCTATAGCATTTAAGGAAATAAAGAAGGTCATCAAGGTAGCTATATACTATGGAAGTGCTGTGATTTAAATCTAGTCGTCTCCTGCATATACTCAGGGAAGTGATTACATTGGAAGTGTGATTTAACTGAATGATATGCTTCCACACATTAATCAAATTATGACACTGCCTAATGGAGTTTGGCAGTATATTATTCCTTGTGCAGCATTGTGAAAACATCTACACCAGCAACATATCTACAGAGGTGTGGAATATCAGTAGCTGCCGTAGTGAAACATTTCTGCTATCTCATGGTTGCACCTAACACTTTTTTTTTGTCATTAATATCACCCAGGTAGAAATGATAGATTTGCTGTCTTTGAATTCCTTGTAAATAGTGTTGCACGCTGTAGCGAAACTTGGGTACTTTTTCGATACTATAACATGAAAAAACATTTCGGTACTAGAATTTGTTACTTTCGATTCTTCTATCAAATGTGTCTCACTTCCTATACTGACTGAGAGGATGAAGTCTGTAGTAATTTGCCAACCGGGCCAGTAACTTCTCAGCGCATTTGGCGTTCCAGTTTGACTTTTACACGCCCTGTAAAAGTCCAATAGAAAACTGCTGGTGCACCGCATTGTTGCGATTACACACGGAAAACTTGTGCTATATTTGAGCAATATGATTGGCCGTTCATTCAAGCACAACCACGCTTGACGCGAGTCACAATTTTTTGAGCAGTACATGGGTGAGTCGATCAATCAATCATTCAATACCCCCAAAAAAAAAAAACGAACTCACATGTCCTTTGTGAACTAAGACTCACACTTTACTTTTGTCCCCCTACTAGCACTGACTTTGCTGATGGCTACTTTATTTATGAACATTTTACTTAATATGACTGAGATGTGGTTGGCTCACCTAGCTATCTTAAGATGAGTGCACTAACTGTAAATCGCTCTGGATAAGATCGTCGGACTAAATTGTAAATGTAAAATATAATGCACGTGGGCTGTCCAGACTAGCAAAAAAAATAAACACATAAATCTACTCGCTGACCTTATTTTGAGGGAAAGTGATTTACAAAAGTGAACTTTCAATAGTGAATATAGTTGAAAATTAGCAATAAGCTACTGTTGATAGTATACAAAAAGACAGCTCTACAAAAATATACCTACCATTCGTCTTGGCTACTGCAGCCTCTCTTTTGAGAAGCAGTTAAGAATTTAGTCAACAAATGTATCAATTTCTATTATATGTAAATAGTTTAGGATCAGTGAATGCCATAATGTAGTTATTAGATACTTCTCCCTATTAGCTGTAATCATATTTTTTCAAAGCCATTTTTGCTGCCGTACTAGCTGTTTTGGGCCGAACAGATTCACAAATCATGGGGATTTGTCGCGCAATGCAGATGTTGACTCCCTCTGAGACACGTGTTGCTAGGCAACCCCCCTTTACTTGCTGGGACAGGCTTGTTCCCTCCGTGCCTAATGCCAGTGTGAGAAACTTGCTATCAATTGTTTGTGCTATGAATATGAAACAAAATAAATACTGCACTCTGACCCACAACTACTTTGCTAGATTGATGATAGTGTTAGACAAAGCAAGGAAAGTGAACTTCAAAAATGTGCTGTAGTTTTCTTGGAATTTGCAGCTGTTGTTGGTAAGTAATGAGTCTGAGTATTGGGAATATATATATATATATATATATATATATATAAATAAATAAATAAATAAACTCAGCAAAAAATAAATGTCCTCTCACTGTCAACTGCATTTATTTTCACCCTCCGATCCAACAGTTCCCAGACGTGCTCAATGGGATTGAAATCCGGACTCTTCGCTGGCCACGGCAGACCACTGACATTCCTGTCTTGCAGGAAACCACGCACAAAATGAGCAGTATGGCTGGTGGCATTGTCATGCTGGAGGGTCATGTCAGGATGAGCCTGCAGGAAGGGTACCACATGATGGAGGAGGATGTCTTCCCTGTAACGCACAGCGTTGAGATTGCCTGCAATGACAACAAGCTCAGTCCGATGATGCTGTGACACACCGCCCCAGACCATGACAGACCCTCCACCTGCAAATCGATCCTGCTCCAGAGTACAGGCCTCGGTGTAATGCTCATTCCTTCGACGATAAACGCGAATCCGACCATCACCCCTGGTGAGACAAAACCACGACTCGTCAGTGAAGAGCACTTTTTGCCAGTCCTGTCTGGTCCAGCGACGGTGGGTTTGTGCCCATAGGCGACGTTGTTGCTGGTGATGTCTGGTGAGGACCTGCCTTACAACAGGCCTACAAGCCCTCAGTCCAGCCTCTCTCAGCCTATTGCAGACAGTCTGAGCACTGATGGAGGGATTGTGCGTTCCTGGTGTAACTCGGGCAGTTGTTGTTGCCATCCTGTACCTGTCCCGCAGGTGTGATGTTCGGATGTACCGATCCTGTGCAGGTGTTGTTACACGTGGTCTGCCACTGCGAGGACGATCAGCTGTCCGTCCTGTCTCCCTGTAGCGCTGTCTTAGGCATCTCACAGTATGGACATTGCAATTTATTGCCCTGGCCACATCTGCAGTCCTCATGCCTCCTTGCAGCATGCCTAAGGCACGTTCACGCAGATGAGCAGGGACCCTGGGCATCTTTCTTTTGGTGTTTTTCAGAGTAAGTAGAAAGGTCTCTTTAGTGTCCTAAGTTTTCATAACTGTGACCGTAACAGCTTACAGACGGTAGGCAATTAGTGTCTTAACGACCGTTCCACAGGTGTGTGTTCATTAATTGTTTATGGTTCATTGAACAAGCATGGGAAACAGTGTTTAAACCCTTTACAATGAAGATCTGTGAAGTTATTTGGATTCTTACGAATTATCTTTGAAAGACAGGGTCCTGAAAAAGGGACATTTCTTTTTTTGCTGAGAGATATATATATATATATATATACACACACACACACACACACACAGTACCAGTCAAAAGTTTGGACACACCTACTCATTCAAGGTTTTTCTGTATTTTTACTATTTTGTACATTTGTACAAAACTATGAAATAACACATATGGAATCACGTAGTAGCCAAAAAAGTGTTAAACAAGTCAAAATATATTTTATATTCTTCAAAGTAGCCACCCTTTGCCTTGATGACAGCTTTTGCACACTATTGGCATTCTCTCAACCAGATTCATGAGGAATGCTTTTCCAACAGTCTTGAAGAAGTTCCCACATATGCTGAGCACTTGTTGGCTGCTTTTCCTTCACTCTGCGGTCCAACTCATCCCAAACCATCTCAATTGGGGTGAGGTCGGGTGATTGTGGAGGCCAGGTCATCTGATGCAGCACTCCATCACTCTCCTTCTTGGTCAAATAGCCCTTACACAGCCTGGAGGTGTGTTTTGGGTTATTGTCCTGTTGAAAAACAAATGATAGTCCCACTAAGCGCAAACCAGATGGGATGGCGTATCGCTGCAGAATGCTGTGGTAGCCATGCTGGTTAAGTGTGCCTTGAATTCTAAATCACAGACAGTCACTAGCAAAGCACCCCCACACCATCACACCACCTGCTCCATGCTTCAAGGTGGGAACCACACATGCGGAGATCATCCGTTCACCTACTCTGCGTCTCACAAAGACACGGCGGTTGGAACCAAAAATCTCAAATTTGGACTCATCAGACCAAAGGACAGATTTCCAACGGTCTAATGTCCATTGCTCGTGTTTCTTGGCCCAAGCAAGTCTCTTCTTATTATTGGTGTCCTTTAGTAGTGGTTTCTTCGCAGCAATTCCACCATGAAGGCCTGATTCATGCAGTCTCCTCTGAACAGTTGATGTTGATGTGTCTGTTACTTGAACTCTGTGAAGCATTTATTTGGGCTGCAATATGAGGTGCAGTTAACTCTAATAAACGTATCCTCTGCAGCAGAGGTAACTCTGGGTCTTCCTTTCCTGTGGCGGTCCTCATGAGAGCCAGTTTTATCATAGCGCTTGATGGTTTTTGCGACTGCACTTGAAGAAACTTTCAAAGTTTTGGGTCATTGTCCTGTTGAAAAACAAATGATAGTCCCACTAAGGACAAACCAGATGGGATGGCATATCGCTGCAGAATGCTGTGGTAGCCATGCTGGTTAAGTGTGCCTTGAATTCTAAATAAATTACTGACAGTGTCACCAGCAAAGCATCCCCACACCATCACACCTCCTCCTCCATGGTTCAATTTTCTGTATTGACTGACCTTCATGTCTTAAAGTAATGATGGACTGTCGTTTCTCTTTGCTTATTTGAGCTGTTCTTGCCATAATATGGACTTGGTCTTTTACCAAATAGGGCTATCTTCTGTATACCACCCCTACCTTGTCACAACACAACCGAATGGCTCAAACGCATTAAGAAGGAAAGAAATTCCACAAATTAACTTTTAACAAGGCACACCTGTTAATTGAAATGCATTGCAGGTGACTACCTCATGAAGCTGGTTGAGAGAATGCCAAGAGTGTGCAAAGCCTACTTTGAAGAATCTCAAATTATAAAATATATTTTGATTTGTTTAACACTTATTTGGTTACTACATGATTCCATATGTGTTATTTCATAGTTTATGTGTTCACTATTATTCTACAATGTAGAAAATAGTAAAAAATTAAGAAAAACCCTTGAATGAGTAGGTGTGTCCAAACTTTTGACTGGTACTGTATATATTTTATTTGTATTATCGATACTTGGAGTCATAGAATCGATATATTGTCAAAAACATTATGCGGATACTCTACTGTATCGAATCCCCTCCCATCACTACTAATATCCACATCTCATTATTGGTTTCTCTTATTTTATCTTCAGAAGTCAATTGCCACCACCCCATCAGCTACAGTGAGTCAGCCTACCATTACATCTGTGCTAGAACTTGACACAAAGTACGACAACTCAAAAGATGCCCAAAGGTTATTCTGTGACTTTTGCTAATATCCATTCTTTTTTTGCGATGGTATTGTTTTGGTTTTGAGTATCGTGATACTAAACCTGTTATCGGTATCGAAGTATTCTGGTGTCGTGACAACACTACTTGTAAATGTGGGTTGTGATAGTTTGTTGGATTGTTTTATTAACTAGTCTTTTGTTGTTGCCTCAGGACCGCCAACTGAAGATCAAAGACCTGGTCCTGTCCTCTCACGACCGTGCGGTCAGGAACTGCCCCTGGACCATGGGCCTGTGGAAGAACTACCTGCTGGCCCTGGAGAGGCATGGGGCTGACCACCACACTATCTCAGGTAACCACTGGGTTATTGGGGCAGCACTGATATCTGTCATGCATGTAGTGGATGTAAACAGAGATTTCAAGACATTAATTAAATGTATATTTCAATGAAAATGGGTGAACTTGGATGCAGGGGTTGTTTTGCCCATATCATTCATGGGTACTAAGACTGTGGAATCCTTGGAATTATGAAGATCATCTCGTTTTCCCTCCACAGATGTTTTTGAAAAGGCCCTGAATGCTGGTTTCATACAAGCCACAGATTACGTGAATATCTGGGAAGCGTACCTCGATTACCTGAGGAGGCGTGTCGATTTCAGCAAAGGTGAAAGCACCTTAACATTGGGTAATGCAAAGTAACATAAGTAATAAGATCTTATTTGTGGTGTGGGGAAAGTCAAATGTATACATGAAAGAAGTCCTCTATTGATAATGGCGTTATGTGTTTCCAGAGTCAAGCAGAGAGCTGGAGGAGCTGCGGGCAGCCTTCACCCGGTCTCTGGACTATATGAAACAGGATGTGGAAGAGAGTAAGTGGACCTGCAGCCTGTGTACTGTTAATCTCAGTCTTTGTGTGTTTGTGTTGGAGACTCACCAATGTGTCTTGCTCCTTTTAAGGGTTTAGTGAAAGTGGAGACCCCTCCTGTACTATCATGCAGGTCTGGGCGAAGATCGAGGTAAGGGTGAAGATTATGACAAACTTGTCTTGTGTTCACTTGCTTCTATCAGTGCAGATACAAGTCAGTGCAAAAACAGCATCTATACAAATTTAAAATGTGATTTTTATAACACCTTCTCTTTCCTCTCTGACCAGGCCCTGCATTGTAAGAACATGCAGAAGGCCAGAGAACTGTGGGACAGCATCATGACAAAAGGGAATGCCAAATTCGCCAACATGTGGTTGGAGTACTATAACCTGGAGAGGTCAGTGAAGTCACTCTTTAGTGGTCACCTATAAACTGTTGATTTAAAGGTTAGAGATATTGATTTATCAGTGACAAATCTGATGCTGATTTTGTGTGTTATGTTTTCTGATGGGCTGACTCTTTGTAGGTCGTACGGAGACGCTCTCCACTGCAGGAAAGCACTCCACAGGGCCGTCCAGTGTACCTCCGACTACCCAGAGCATGTGTGCGAGGTCCTGCTCAACTTTGAGAGGGTCGAGGGTAAGTCAACGTGATGGAAATGTCATGAATGAGGGGATTCGATTAAGTCTGGGTTGCACTGGGCTATGGCCCGTCACGTGACCGCAAAGCCGGTGAGGGAGGTGCGAATTTGCCGTAATTTGTGCCTCTTGGTTATGTTGTCAACAAGGCAGCATGATGCGTTGTTCAGAAACAGATCTATTTTCCATAAAATATGTTAGAATTTTCAAACTAGTTTTCATTGGAAAGGCAGAAAGCGTGTTTATCAAAACAATCACTTTAGCATGTGAAAACACAGAATCCTACTCATTACTCCACGTGCTTAACTTGTGTCACTTTTGTTTTGAGCCGACTTCGCTGTCGGACATAGCGGGGCACCCTGGTCAGGCCCGGGAGGCAGCCTGGTTCCAAAATGAATGCAATCACTTTTCACTGGTGCAAACTCCGACCAACTGGGCACCCGGGCCAGCTTAATCGAATCCCCTCAATAAGTGGACAGGTATCTGGAGTGTCGGTTGATGGGATGGATTGGCTGATTTGTTGAAAACATAACACTGTATTGGTAAATCTTAGTCTGAGAGTAAGGTGAGTGTTTCATTGCAGTTTGTTCTGTGTCACCTCCAGGTTCTCTGGAGGACTGGGATGCAGCGGTGCAGAAGACTGAGACACGGCTGAACAGAGTCAACGAGCAGAGGGCCAAGGTAGGACACACCCGAGTCAATACTTTGTAGAAGCACCTTTGGCAGCGATTACAGCTGTGAGTCTTTGGGTAAGTCTCTTAAGAGCTTTCCGCACCTTGATTGATTGTGCAACATTTGCCCATTATTCTTTTCAAAATTCTTTAAGCTCTGTCAAATTGGTTGTTGATAATTGCTAGACAACCATTTTCAGGTCTTGCCATAGATTTTCAAGTAGATTGAAGTCGAAACTAACTTGGCCACATTCACTGTCTTCTTGGTAAGCAACACCAGTGTAGATTTGGCCTTGTGTTTTAGGTTATTGACCTGCTGAAAGGTGAATTCATCTCCCAGTGTAAAGGTGGAAAGCAGACTGAACCAGGTTTTCCTCTAGGATTTTGCCTGTGCATAACTTCATTCCGTTTGTTTTTTATCCTGAAAACTCCCCAGTCCTTAACGATTACAAGCATACCCATAACATGATGCAGCCACCACTATACTTGAAAATATGGAGAGTGGCACTCAGTAATGTGTTGTATTGGATTTGCCCCAAACATAACACTTTGTATTCAGGACAAAAAGTTAATTGCGTTGCCACTTTTTTTGTGCCTTGTTGCAAACAGGATGTTTTATTATGTACAGGCATCCTTTTCACTCTGTCAATTAAGTTAGTATTGTGGAGTAGCTGCAATGGTGTTGATCCATCCTCAGTTTCTTTTCTACTATCACAGCCGTTAAACTCTGTAACTGTTTTAAAGTAACCATTGGCCTCAGTGAAATCCCTCAGCAGTTTCCTTCCTCTCCGGCAACTGAGTTAGGAAGGACGCCTGTATCTTCGTAGTGACTGGGTGTATTGATACACCATCCAAAGTGTAATTAATGACTTCACCATGCTCAAAGGGATATTCAATGTCTGCTTTAATTTATTTTTTTACCCATCTACCAATAGGTGCCCTTCTTTGTGAGGTATTGGAAAACCCCTCTGGTCTTTGTGGTTGAATCTGTGTTTAAAATTCACTGCTCGACTGAAGGACCTTATCGATAATTAATTATATGTGCGGGGTACAGACATAAGGTAGTCATTCAGAAATCATGTTAAACACTATTATTGCACTCAGTGATTCCATGCAACTTAATGTGACTTGTTAAGCACATTTTTACTCCTGAACTGATTTAGGCTTGCCGTATGAGGTTGAATACTTAACTCTAACTTTAAATTCAGGCTGTAACACAAATGTGGAAAAAGTCATGGTGTGTGAATACTTTCTGAAGGCACTGTAGTAGGAAGTTGATAATACTGGGCAGGAGAGGAAGGATGAGTTGGGTTGTAGGGGGAAATGTAGTATTATCTATTTTTACATTGGCGAGCAACAGATTTTAATGACAGAATTGAAAGGAAAACAAAAGTTTTGCTTGTGCAGCTGTTTCTTTGCTGTCAGGTTCATAACGTCATCCTTGTCCCTCTCAGGTGACAGAGAAAGAAGCCCATCTGGCACTACATGAGGAGGAGAAGACTGAACAGCGGCGGAGGGCCAAGGCAGACAAGAAGAACCAGAAGAAGGGCCAGAAAGGCAGCAGGCCTGGGGAGAAGAGGAAGGCAGAGGACAAGGATTACGAGGATGAGTGGGGGGAGGAATCGGGTAAGGAGAGGCATGAAGATCATACATTTATTTAACATAGGAATATTATTGCTTGGTGTCCGCTTATGCTAATAAAGTGGCATGTATAGAAGTCATCCTGTGTGTTTGCTAAAGCTTTGTCACCTCTCTCTGCGACAGAGCAACCTCCAAAGAGGCACAGAGGGGAGGGCGACCAAGGCTTCAGGGAGGGAGGCGGCGGTACTGAGGTGTTCATGGAGACAGAGAGTGGACTGTTTGGGAGGAGAGCTCCCCCTGGCCGCAGACAGGAACGCCCTGGTGCTAAGAGGGGCCAGCAGGTGGCACCAGCCACCATATGGAAGACCCAGGAAGATGACCCCGAGCAACGCAAAGACGACTGCAGTGTGTTTATCAGTAACCTGGCCTTCACCATGGAGGATCCAGAGAAGAGGCTGAAGGAGTTGTTTGAGCCCTGCGGTCCTGTCCAGTCAGTGCGCCCCGTCTATGCTGCCAAGGGCTTCAGAGGGTACTGCTACGTACAGTTTGAGGGCAAGGCGTCCGTGCTCGAGGCCCTGAAGATGGACCGGCAAGAAGTGGACGGCAGGCCCATGTTCGTATCACCCTGTGTGGATAAAAACAAGAACCCTGATTTTAAGGTAAGAGACCCGCGTGTTAGTTTGTATTTAGGGTTGGATGAATGGAATGGTGGTTTACCAAGCGGCTACTGAGTAACTTTTAATTAAATCTTCCTTTAGGTGTTTAAGTACAACACAAACCTGGAGAAACACAAGATATTTATCTCGGGCCTGCCCTTTTCCTGCACCAAGGAGCAGCTAGAGGAGCTGTGCAAGGATCATGGCACCATTAAAGACATCCGCCTGGTCACCAACCGCTCAGGCAAACCCAAGGTGAGGCATAATGCTGGGAGGTAGGGTTATGCGTTTCTCTATCCAGATGTTAGGTTAAGAATAGTAATTTGCTCTTGAGTCTTATATTTGTTGTAATGTGAATTAAATGTCCATCTTTGTAAACATCCAAACTAGGGGTGTGAACATTTAAACGTTAAAAGGTTTAAATGAAATTGGGATCCTTAACATTAAGAACATAGTTTTTTTGTTTTCTTTATGTAGATGCAGAAAGTAAACAGCATAGTAGGTCAATTTCCACAACAACTGAGAGCGTTGAAGCGCAAGGCTCAACTTCTCAGCTGTTTTGGTGCATTGGCTAGATACAGCTTTTGATAGCTGATAGATAGGCCTAGTGCACAGTTTTGACTCTGTCTGCCTGGTGCCCCTCCCCTCTCTCTCCGTCCCTCGCTATGAAAGATGCAAGTGTTTGTATTCTTGGAAGTACGGCAACAAATCGGTCTCCTCCGTTCCAAAAATACTGAATCTTAGGAGTTGATTTCTAGCGGAATCTAATCTTGACACTCAGAAATGGGAGTTGACGTGTAAGGAGTCAATTATTTTGGAGTTGACTCTCCACCACTACGTCATCGTTGTTAAGTTGGATAAATGGCAGAGAAAGGCAAGCGACAGCAGCAAAGTTTTGTATGGCAATACTTTGAGAAATTAAATGAAAAGAAAATACAGGTACAGGTGCAATGCTTAACCATCTGAAAGGGACGCACCGTGAGACACAAACCATTGCATGGTGGCAGCACAGCTGCATTGTGAATTTACGTGGAATTTTATGAATGGTTATCGTTTTAATGGAAAACTGATTTAAAAAAAAATCTGTTTAAACTTTTAAGAAATATTGTCTATTTGTCACATCCCTAATCCAAACAGATCATTTGAATCATAAATGTAAAAGCTCCATTGACACATTTGGTAATTAGATTTGCTGGTCTAATGGCTGCTGTGTGGTGTCTGCAGGGTCTGGCGTACGTGGAGTTTGGGGATGAGGCTCTGGCCTCCCAGGCCGTGCTGAAGTTGGATGGCACAGTACTACAGGAACACACACTCTCTGTTGCCATTAGCAACCCGCCTCGCAGAAACACTGCCGACAAGCCTGGCTTCAGCAGACCCATGGGAGCCATGATGCCCCGGTCTATGGTCTATGGATCGTAAGTTGCCCAACGATTGAGCAATAATGTATTCTTCACACACTGGCACCTAAAACAATTAATAGTCAAAGATGTTGCCCTTAAGATGGTACTCATTCCTATCAGTCCATTTAGCCATGTTTTGAATCAGCTATACTCACCCACTAAAGAGATGTATAATATAGATGTGAACCAGTAAAACTTGAATTTGAGAAGTCTGATTCCTTTGGTTTTGTTTTTCAGAAGGGGTAAAGGGCGCACCCAGCTCTCACTACTCCCTCGTTCACTACATCGGCAGACTGGATCAGAAAGTAAAGCAGAGAATGGGACTGCACCTAAACCCACAGGGGGCACATCTGGAGACGCTGGATTTGAAGCACAAGCCAAGCCCTTGTCTAATTCAGACTTTGCCAAAATGCTTTTCAAAAAGTGAAAACAATAAAAAGAACTGCCTTTGTATGGAAAGCCATCTTGTGTCCTGGAGGAGACGAGATGGCAGATATTGTGCTGTAATTTGACTCCCCTTTAATCCACACCAATGGCCCCCATCCTCCTTGTCACTTTCTGTAAGAAAATCTCCCTGGCTCAACTGGCCCCAGACCCCATATTACCACATCATTTTGAACAATAATTGATTGATATTCCTTTTGAACTAGTGTGAGAGAATGCCTATTTTAATTACCAATTTCAGTTTGTTTTTATTTGGAAAGGTGTTTTATAAAGACATGTATCATATACATATATGTGTGTGTGTAAATGTAAATAATACCTTATCGCTCGGTGTGTTCTTTTGTTTTGGATAGGATATATAGATTTTTTTTTTTACAGCCCAGCTTGTGAATCGTGTTTCTTGTTGTTTTAAAAGGTATATGTGAGAGCTTGACATTGAGATATATGTATGACAACAATGAAATATATTTTTCCGGTATGTAAAGGCAACTTAAGGTGTCAACATACCACTCATCTTTTGTTTGCCCTACAGGGCAGCTAACATGCAACGATATTTGTTCCCATGCAGTGATTGACTAATGCTTCGCTTTACAGAATATTACCTAAAACTGCAGTTGTACAAATAATTTATTTGCAGATGTACTGCCCAGAACTCATTCCTCACCTGTTCTGTGCTCACATTTAGACTGTAGTTTTAAGTCTTTGTCCATAAAAACTAAAAAAATACATGATCCTTTATATTGTTATTAATCCCTTACTGAGACTTCTTATTGATGACACTGTAATTTAAGGTTGTCTGTGACTGCATGTCATTTTTTTTTTGCCTATCATGTTTAGGCTGTCTTACCTGAAAGGATCGAAGGGATTGTTGTTGTGTACTGTCCTCTGTAGCTCAGCTGGTAGAGCACGGCGCTTGTAACGCCAAGGTAGTGGGGTCGAACCCCGGGACCACCCATATACAAAAAAAAAATGTATGCACGCATGACTGTAAGTCGCTTTGGATAAAAGCGTCTGCTAAATGGCATATTATTATTATTATTATATTTTCCCAATTTACTTCCAGGTAACCTTTTGACTGGATTGCTCATTCCTGGCTAAGGTATTGAATAAGCTATCTGTGTAAGCAATGAGGTGGGTGGGGAATGAAGAACTGAGTTCGGAGAAGCACTAAAGGGCCTTGGCTTTTGTCATCTCAGTATTCTAACCAGTCCTGTCCACAAGTGAATCAACCATTTTTGGGAGAAAGAAAATCTATGCAGCCCTCAATGTCCACAATATAAGTTCAATAAATTATGACATCATGGGGAATGTAAAGGTTTGAACTAAATTCCTAAAAGTCTCCTTTGCCTTTCAAATTAATGTCGTCATTAAGAATTCAGTTTCGACCAGTAATCCTGTTTGGATGAGTGGGGAATGTCAAATGTGTTTTCAGTATTCACACACCCAGAGTGATTGGCCATAGTTTTGTATGTTTGAGAATTATTAGTTATATCTATCAACGTTCTATCACCACAGTGGCCTAATCTAGTTAGAGACTACAAATGTTTGAGCTTTAGAAGTTGTGTTCTGTTTGTCCAATATATGGTGTATGCACATTGTGTGATAACTTTAAAATCATGTCATGGTGTTTTAATTTTTATATTACGAGAACGCAGATGTAAACTAGAAATAGCTTTTTTCTTTACAAAATGGTCAATGCAACCCTCTGAGGAGATTGAACTTGGTCTACTTTTGTTCAGTTATTCATTTACTGCTTGTTCCAAGTTTTACACTTGTCATTTGGGTGTTGTAAAAATGTAATCTTGTGGTTTTGTTGCCATTTCTGGCCTAAAGTTTATTAAAGCAATTCAAATAATGTTGAGTTTTGAAACTAAGGAAATCACATTCAACAGGTTGTTTATTTTGTGAAAATAAATACTCAACTACATGAAAGTGCTTCAGTGAAATACCAGACAGTATGACCCAGTTGGATGAGCTACTGTACAGTACATTGATACAAACCATGTTTTATCTCAAAGGAATAATGACCAGCCCACCTATCGCCTTACCGCAGAACATTGTTTTCTGTTCATTTCACAAAGATTTTACATGTTGAATCATCACCGTTCGTCGACACCCAGCAAGTGATCTACTGTGCACTGTCTTTCTTGTCCATAAGGGGGACAAATCAAAGCCGAATCGCATAACTCAATCTTATCAGACACGTACACATACTGTAGTACCCATTCGTAACACCTTCAGTTAATGTAATGCATTCACTCATCTCAGTCATCAAAATAATAACTGATAATAGATAAGATGGAATGCAAATTCAGAGTTATAGGCCTAAATGTCCTTTAGAATCGGCACTAAAAACAATGAGTAGCATTGCCAAGAGTATGAAACAGGTCCATGTGTCTGCGCCAACAAATTCATGACCCTTATGTTTAGTCAATATTAGAAACATTTTACCCTTATCCCTTTACGGACAATAATCTGCAGCTGAAAACGTGTGTTCTATTCACAACACATACTTAAAAAAATATATATATATTTTTTAACCCCCTTTACTCCCCAATTTCGTAATTAGTTCAAACACCTGCACCTCAAACTACCTGGTATGAGGAAACAAACCATAAATATTCATTTCTGTAAAAGATGCATTCTCCCTGTAAAATGTGCAAGGTCATGCTATCATTGACACAGGGCTGCTATTAGTTTATCCATAAATCAATTGACATATCTTTACACTTAGAGCAGGATTAACCCCAAATTAACAAATCTAAATAAAGAGAAATACAAAGCCAAACACAGTCATGCACCCTCCCTCGCCGTCCCCTCTCACTGTTGTGGACAAGGATGGTTTGTTTGCAATCGTGGCAGGCCTGGTGGTGGCTGGAGCCAGGCAGCCCCACAGTATGCTCAGTAGTGGCGATCAGCAGGGTATCCAGAGAGTGATCTCTGTGCATTTGGCGATGAAGGAGAGGACGTCACCATCGTTGGCTGTGTCCAGAGCAGTGTAGTACTCTGAACTTTGCGGACGGTGATCGGTGGGTAGCGTGCCTGCATAAGCACCAGGTTCATTAGCGGCCGTGACGTGCGCCCGTTCCCGTCCACAAAGAGGTGCACGTACACCAGCTTATAATGGGTGAGCGCTGCGTACTCCGCAGGGTGCAGCTGCAGGGCCTCCTCTGAGTTGAGCCACTGCACCAGCATGTGGCGCTCCAGGTCCTGGGGGTGGGGTGGGATGTGGTGGCCTACAAACACCTGGCTGGTACGCAGCCGCCCACCCTCTACAGGATCTGCATAGCCCAGCACGCGCCGGTGGATCTCCAGAATGTCATTGACAGTGATGGCCCCAGCGCGGGACAGCAGCGTGGTGTTGATGTACTTCATGACTGCGTCCACACCAATGGCCTCGTTCTGCTCCTGGAGGCTCTTGCCGGGCACGGCGTAGCGAGTCTCAATGATGTGGCGGATCTCAGACAGAGTGAGTGTGTTACCCTCTATAGCCACTGTGTGGTAGATGTGGTAGTAGTAGGTTTCCTCCATGACACGTCTAAGGACAGAGTTTCCCTTGGGGATGGATATCATCCTGCATACTTTACTGTCGATAACCCCAAAGTGGCGTTGGTCGATCTCCTCCACCAGGGGGAGTGTGCGGTCATGGCTCACCAGGGCCCTCTCGTTGCATGGTGAGATGGCCAGGGCCTTGGTATATAGGTGGTCTGCTTGGACAACATCCTTCTCCTCTTCCAGAATGGTCCCCAGCTCCGTCAGAGCTTCCACAAAGTCTGGGTTCATGTTGAGCGTATGCACCAGCAGCTTGTGGGCCTTTTCCCTCTTCTTCATCTCCACAGCCTGTTGCAGTGCTGCCTTGGCCTCCAGCTGGGACTCTGCAATCCGCACACACCAAACACATTACATAACCAGGCTGTGCTGTCAAATAAATGTATTAAAGGGATACTTTGGGATTTTGGCAATGAATTTTGGCCCTTTATCTACTTCCCCAGAGACTGATGAATTCATGGATACCATTTGTATGTCTGCATGCAGTATGAAGGAAGTTAGCTTCGTGATTGTGTTAAAGCTAGTTAGGAATTGCGCTAACGCTAGTTAGCAACTTCCTTCAAACTGCATGCAGACATAAAAATAGTATCCACAAATGAATCTGGCTCTGGGGAAGTAGATAAAGGGCTTCATTGCCAAAACCCTGAAGTATCACTTTAACCCATTAAAAAAAGGTGATTTAATATTTGTACTTTCAAATATGAATCATGATCTCAAGAGTATTAAGGGGGTGATCCTGCTTGCCTGACAACGCATACTTAATTTAGTCGGGGAGATCAAATCCAGACTCATCATGGAGAAGAAAGGTTAGAGGGCGTGGCGTTTCGCCGGAGCCATGTGGATGGGTAGCCAGGCTATGATCCTCCCACCTAGTAATGGAAACCGAGGCTTTCTGAACCATTTGGGGCTTTCACCAAATTGTGCCGAAAAAACTGTTAATTACTCTGAGCTTTTAACACAGTGCACATTAGTGACAGCTGCTGGTCTAGAATACAGAACAGCATGTTTGATGTTTACACAAAAATGTATGCACGCATGACTGTAAGTCGCTTTGGATAAAAGCGTCTGCTAAATGGCATATTATTTATTATTATTATTATTTATATTCCCATTTCATCCATCCAAACTTCGTGGTGAGAGAGTTGGTCAACTAAATTTAGTTTGAATGAGGGGTTTTCACCCTCCAGGTTCACAATTCTTTCAAAAACGGTGCATCCGTGGTATTATTTAGGATGCTGAAGACAAAAGATTATCATAGGCTACACAAAATAAAAAGTTATTTGAACAACAAGGGGAAAACAGTGTGGTTTCACAGAAGAAAAAAAAAGTTCAACCATAGCCAGGATTCGATCTTGTGCCTATGCTGGTGTCTGAACCCAAATCCCTGTCCCTACCCGCTGAGCTACCCATTCAGGTGCTATAAAAAAATAAATCTAACTAAATTTGGAAATAAGGTGTCCAGTAGAGGTCGGTGTTTGAACGCAACTTTGCATTGAAGAAAGCACCGGCACCATGGCGAATCAGTGGGATCTCGCATTTTGCAACACACAGTTAGAAAAAGCATGTGATCAAACGAAGCTTCAGACGTCATTGATCACGTGGTAATGTTACTTTGAAACTATCCATTTATGCTTTGAAACGAACAGCCTATGCTTATCGAAACTCATCATTTAAAATGTTAGAATATTGGGATTTGATCATGTGCCTCCACAAGACTCACTCACCGCTGCTCTACAGTCGGAGCCACCTGTCAAGTGAGAAATGGAGAATAATATCTAGACTAAGTCTGTAAATAGTGTCCAGCAGAGGTCGATGTTTTGGAAGCCACAGCGGGATACACTGAATGAGGGATCAAACAAGGCTTTGTAGGTAATTTATGAAGTGGTAACTGCTTCTCAAATTTGCTTTGGGTTTGAATTAAACTTTTTCAACTCACTTTTACATAAACAAAACTTTGGATCCATAATTTGATAATTACCAATAACTACTAAAGCTGTTTAATTTACAAACACCGTTTGAGAAAGAAAAACAATCTAAATAGGCGCTATCAAGATTAGATACTAGTGTGCTACGATTTCAGAATAGCTTCCTTTGCCGTATTAATTAAAATAATGTATCCGCTTGAGGCCCCGCCATGCTCCATTTGAGGTATAATAAAGAAAATAAAAAAATCCCCATCAAAACCTGTCGGTTTAAGATAGCAATATCTGTTTCTTTGCATGGGCTATGTCTCAATCCACCACATCGGCACAAATATCATACCCCCCAAAAATGCTATCATACCCCCCAAAAATGCTAACCTCCCCTGTTATTGTAATGTGAGAGGTTAGCATGGTCTTACTCATCATTATTCACGATTCATTCAGGGCTCTTCATAATCATGTTGCATCCACATTAATGTAGAAGTGTTTAGAAACATTCTATTCTTATTTACAATTCATTTCGATTGGACACAAAATAATCTGAAACAACCAAAACAAAAAGCAAATGCCTCCAACAAGTTTGTAGAGTCACAAGCTTGATGTAATCATTGCATGCTAGAAATATGGGACCAAACACTAAACTTTTGACTACTTTAATACACATACAAGTGAATTTATCCCAATACTTTTGGTACCTTAAAATGGGACAAAAAGTGCTGTAATTTCTAAACGGTTCACTCGATAGGGATGAAAATACCCTCAAATTAAAGCTGACAGTCTGACCTCAGTCATTGTTTCATTTCAAATCCAAAACAAATCCAAAACATGAACTGTCCCAATACTTTTGGAGCTCACTGTATATGTTCCTCAATTACCTCGTACCCCATATCAACTCAGTACTGGTACCCCGTGTATATTTAGCCAAGTTATCGTTACTCATTGTGTTCTCTTTTCTCTGCATTGTTGGGAAGGGCCCGTAAGTTAGCATTTCACTGCTAGTCTACACCTGTTGTTTACGAAGCATGTGACAAATACAATTTCATTTGATTTAGTGCTTTGAAAATCGCATCGGAGCTCCGGTATCATTAGTCCCATCACTACCCCCATCCACAATACACTCCGGAAATGAATTATCCCCATTAGCTGACAGCTGTGTTTACCTTTTGAACAGTGTCCTACCACCGACCATTGATTTTTATTCTTACAACCAGAAGTACACTGCTCAAAAAAATTAAGGGAACACTAAAATAACACATCCTACATCTGAATGAATGAAATAATCTTATTAAATACTTTTTTCTTTACATAGTTGAATGTGCTGACAACAAAATCACACAAAAATTATCACTGGAAATCAAATGTATCAACCCATGGAGGTCTGGATTTGGAGTCACCCGAAAAATTAAAGTGGAAAACCACACTACAGGCTGATCCAACTTTGATGTAATGTCCTTAAAACAAGTCAAAATGAGGCTCAGTAGTGTGTGTGGCCTCCACGTGCCTGTATGACCTCCCTACAACGCCTGGGCATGCTCCTGATGAGGTGGCGGATGGTCTCCTGAGGGATCTCCTCCCAGACCTGGACTAAAGCATCCGCCAACTCCTGGACAGTCTGTGGTGCAACGTGGCGTTGGTGGATGGAGCGAGACATGATGTCCCAGATGTGCTCAATTGGATTCAGGTCTGGGGAACGGGCGGGCCAGTCCATAGCATCAATGCCTTCCTCTTGCAGGAACTGCTGACACTCCAGCCACATGAGGTCTAGCATTGTCTTGCATTAGGAGGAACCCAGGGCCAACCGCACCAGCATATGGTCTCACAAGGGGTCTGAGGATCTCATCTCGGTACCTAATGGCAGTCAGGCTACCTCTGGCGAGCACATAGAGAAATGCCACCCCACACCATGACTGACCCACCGCCAAACCGGTCATGCTGTAGGATGTTGCAGGCAGCAGAACGTTCTCCACGGCGTCTCCAGACTCTGTCACGTCTGTCACGTGCTCAGTGTGAACCTGCTTTCATCTGTGAAGAGCACAGGGCGCCAGTGGCGAATTTGCCAATCTTGGTGTTCTCTAGCAAATGCCAAACGTCCTGCACGGTGTTGGGCTGTAAGCACAACCCCCACCTGTGGACGTCTGGCCCTCATACCACCCTCATGGAGTCTGTTTCTGACCGCTTGAGCAGACACATGCACATTTGTGGCCTGCTGGAGGTCATTTTGCAGGGCTCTGGCAGTGCTCCTCCTGCTCCTCCTTGCACAAAGGCGGAGGTAGCAGTCCTGCTGCTGGGTTGTTGCCCTCCTACGGCCTCCTCCACGTCTCCTGATGTACTGGCCTGTCTCCTGGTAGCGCCTCCATGCTCTGGACACTACGCTGACAGACACAGCAAACCTTCTTGCCACAGCTCGCATTGATGTGCCATCCTGGATGAGCTGCACTACCTGAGCCACTTGTGTGGGTTGTAGACTCCGTCTCATGCTACCACTAGAGTGAAAGCACCGCCAGCATTCAAAAGTGACCAAAACATCAGCCAGGAAGCATAGGAACTGAGAAGTGGTCTGTGGTCACCACCTGCAAAACCAGTCCTTTATTGGGTGTGTCTTGCTAATTGCCTATAATTTCCACCTGTTGTCTATTCTATTTGCACAACAGCATGTGAAATGTATTGTCAATCAGTGTTGCTTCCTAAGTGGACAGTTTGATTTCACAGAAGTGTGATTGACTTGGACTTACATCGTGTTGTTTAAGTGTTCCCTTAATTTTTTTGAGCAGTGTATAATATATTCATGATAACTTCACACTTACCTATACTGGGCTTGGCCCTAAGGGGTAGGAGATCGAGGGCTGTGGAGGGGACAGTGAGGCTGGTGGACTGGACAGTGGGGAGCTGAATTTTGCCCCATAGCTGGCAGTGCAACTTGGCAATCCCCTTTAGAGTGGCACAGCACCGGTCCTCCACCCCCACCAAGGGCCTCATCAGCGCTTCCAGACACCACAGGAGCAGGCAGAGCAGCGGTCCCCATCCAGCAAGGAGACGGCCACTGCTGTAACGCCACCACACCGTTTATGCAGCCATCATCACTGATGATAGTATCCTCCATTCTCAAGTGGCACGTTCCCCATCTATTCCAGTTGGGCTAGCCGAGGAACAGCTGTGTAGGATGCAGAATCAGGAGCAGTTCACACAAAATGTATGATTGTTTCATTTTTGATAGCTGTCAGTTGTGTGCATGTCAAACGAAAAACTTAGGAGGCATTCTTTAACTAACGTTAAACATAGCTAGATAGTTAAAATGTGTTCAATTGAGTAGCTAAATAATGAATTCAACCAACTAGTAAGCCTAGCTATATGGCTAAATATACTCACCCAATACACAGGACATAGGATTGCTAGCTAGCTAACTGCCGGCAAGCATCTTCGTCTGCGTACTCACCACATTGCACCATTCTTGACAAAAAATCATACTACAAGCTATGTGTAATGATAAATAAAAAGTATCAGTCTCTAAGTACCCACTATCGTTTGTAGACTAAAGATAAATTAAGTAGCGAAAAAGCTGCTTAGCTGAAATACACATCAACTTCCTGGGAAAGCAGGCTGGTATATATACTGGAATATGATTGGGCATAAGAAAATTGTTTGTTGCTGTTGATTGGCTCAGATCTACCAGTTCGTATCCCTCGTTAATTGGATGTAGGCTCCTGCTTTACAAATGGTGTTCTGCCTGATTAAAATGTAACCAAAGTTGAATACTATGCAATGTAATAACTGTCAGGTTATGACATTGGAATTTGGTGAGTAAATCATTATGCATTGATGAAATAGGTCGACCTGTATATTATTGTATCATAACCTAGCCTGCAGCCTATGTTGACAGTCAGCACTGACTAACTTGGTGATCATGTAACACACACTAAATTGCAAATAGGCCTATAGATATTCCCATTTCATTTTACCATGAGAGTCAGTGCTGAGAAAAGTCCTCTACCAGTTTAAGGGGGGTAGGTAATTGACAAAACGACACACTGGCGGGAGCAACTTGAGGGGTCCAACTGCAGACATCTCTCAGGCCCATCATCTCCCAGGCCCGTCTCTATACTGCCACCTACTAGTGGGACGACTTTAGACATAATCTCTTAGGGCCTTCATCACAGAGTTTCTAAACCCAGAGGCGCAACATTTTAAGACTTCCGGGAAAGATAGCGAAACAGACCAAACAGACTAGGCCAGGGTTTGGGGTTTGAGAAGTCAGTGAGAGAAGTGAAAGATTGTTCCTTAGTTGTTCATTTTCTAGAAATCTAAAGGCACAACTTCGATTTGAACCAATATCTTAAGTAGTTGAACATGTTATTACTCCAACCTTGTTGAAGTGACAAACTGACACGTTTTCGTCAAAAACAACTTTATATAAAAGGAGACGACTGTTAGACATGATGACGTGTTTTTACGCATGAGTTTAGCTAACCAAGGTCTCCTCATGACATCGCCTACAAGTGTGATCGGGGATTTCTAATGGAGAACCGTTTTTAGCCTGGCTTCATATTGTACTGTCTTTGCCTTCATCTCAGGCCCCTCTCAAACGCCAGGACTGTCATTTCCGGGCCTTACACATGAAGCGAAATATTTTTTTTCTGTTTACCACAGACAGGATAGCGTCCAAACGTCTGACAACTCACTTCAGGTCGAAACTAATACACAATGAACGGTACACAATGTCCTTCGTCCCCACCTGCCGAATACTGTTTTCCTGCAGTTCTGGTAACGTTAAGGTGAGGTAAGTAGCTAGCTGTTAACTTTACGGCAAGTGGAAGTAGCTAGCTAGGACATCAGTATACAGTGTCCTTTGCCCTGTCTGCCGATCACTGTTTTCCCGCAGTTCTGTTAACGTTACAGCGAGGAAAGTAGCTAGCTAGCTAGGACACCCGTACTCATATATCTTATTCCTTGTATTGAATGGATCTAGTGTATGCCTATCAGCTAAGCCAATATTTTGTTAACCCACTGATAATCAGTCATTGTCGCCTTGAGTCGGTTAAACACTGGTTCGTAGCCCTTGCAAATGTAAATGCTATTTATTTCCGGGAAATACAGTGGGTATTTACAAAAACGTTGTAGTATATGCATATTAATAAACATGATATCTATAGGCTATACTGTGTGATCAGATAAACCCTCCACGTGTCGTGCTTAACTCTCTCTCCCTGTTGCAGGTCAAATAGAGTACAGGCAGTGTGGAGGGTCTCAGAGGAACACCTGCCAGTGGTGTGATTCACAGGAATGGGCTTTGCATGTAATTACAGACTGCCACAAGCCAAACCCCTGGGGGAGTTGATTCTGCTAATTTTGATAGGTTAATGAAAGCCCTGCCCTGTAGATCCCTGATAATGGAGGCTATACAGTAAATTCATTAAAAGGCATACAGCAAATTATGCTTTTGCAGAGATATATACTGTACTTAAAATATCCTCCTACTTGGCAGTCCCATCACTACAGGAGGTCAGCTCCTGCTCAGCCCAGTCAAAGCTCTTCTCTTCTCTGTCCCGGCACACCAGAGTCCTTGCCCATCTTCCAAAAACATCTGAAACCCTACCTCTTCAAAGAGTATCTTAAATAAGACATCTCAGTCTTATTCCCCCCCACCCCCCAATTTTTTTTATTATTTAAAAAAATAAAATAATGTGCACTTGTCTCTTCCTACTAGCACCGACTTTGCTGATAACTTCTGTATTGAGGAAAATGTACTTATTACGACTGTGATATGTGGTTGTCTCACCTAGCTATCTTAAGATGAATGCAACTGTAAGTCGCTCTGGATAAGAGCGTCTGCTAAATGACTAAAAATGTTAATGTACTACTGGTGTCCGTTAAGGGATACTTCGGGATTTTGGCAATGAGGATGTTAGAGGTACACTACCGTTCAAAAGTTTGGGGTCACTTAGAAATGTCCTTGTTTTTGAAAGAAAAGCAATTTTTTTGTCCATTAAAATAACATCAAATTGATCAGAAATACAGTGTAGACATTGTTAATGTTGTAAATGGCTATTGTAGCTGGAAACGGCAGATTTTTTATGGAATATCTACATAGGCGTACAGAGGCCCATTATCAGCAACCCGCAACCTGCAAAACACCAGTCTAAACGTCAACAGTGAAGAGGCGACTCCAGGATGCTGACCTTCTAGGCAGAGTTGCAAAGAAAAAGCCATATCTCAGACTGGCCAATAAAAATAAAAGATGGGCAGTCTGAGATATGGCTTTTTCTTTGCAGAGTCGCCTCTTCACTGTTGACGTTGAGACTGGTGTTTTGCGGGTACTATTTAATGAAGCTGCCAGTTGAGGACCTGTGAGGTGTCTGTTTCTCAAACTAGACACTAATGTATTTGTCCTCTTGCTCAGTTGTGCACCGGGGCCTCCCACTCCTCTTTCTATTCTGGTTAGAGCCAGTTTGCGCTGTTCTGTGAAGGGAGTAGTACACAGCGTTGTACGAGATCTTCAGTTTCTTGTCAATTTCTCACATGGAATAGCCTTCATTTCTCAGAACAAGAATAGACTGACGAGTTTCAGAAGAAAGTTATTTGTTTCTGGCCATTTTGAGCCTGTAATCGAACCCACAATTGCTGATGCTCCAGATACTCAACTAGTCTCAGGAAGGCCAGTTTTATTGCTTCTTTAATCAGCACAACCGTTTTCAGCTGTGCTAACATAATTGCAAAAGGGTTTTAGCCTTTTAAAATGATAAACTTGGATTAGTAAACACAACGTGCCATTGGAACACAGGACTGATGGTTTGCTGATAATGGGCCTCTGTACGCCTATGTAGATATTCCATAAAAAAATCAGCCATTTCCAGCTACAATAGCCATTTACAACATTAACAATGTCTACACTGTATTTCTGATCAATTTGATGTTATTTTAATGGACAAAAAAATTGCTTTTCTTTCGAAAACAAGGACATTTCTAAGTGACCCCAAACATTTGAACGGTAGTGTAGTTTTGCAAGCCAATGCTAACTAGCGTTCGTGCAATGACTTGAAGTCTGGTATCTGCTAGCATGCAGTCATTGTGCTAGCGCTAGTTAGCAACTTCCTTCAAACTGCACGCAGAGACATCCTCGAGTTCATCTGCCTCTAGTGAAGTAGATAAAGGGCCTCATTGCCAAAAGTATCCCTTTAAAAGCACTAATTAGCCTCAGCCTGATTGAGGTGACAGTAGTCACACAGATTAAAGGGATTAGTTATTATAATCTTTGGTAGTCCTTGGCCTAACAAATTATCAATTTGCTGCAGACCCACAGGATTTTTCCATAATGCTGTGTTTTTATTTCCATTTGATCTGGATGCTTAGGCTACGTTCTAATTTATAAAATCACATTTTAGTCAGTCACTGTACAGCCATATAAATATTCATATTCTGTAATATGTTTTATTCATGAGCTATGAATTTGTCTGTAGTTTCACTTACAAACAGAGGAGGGCAGTATTGCCATACTCTACTTTTTGCAGAGCCGAATATATGGAGCGAGATACCTGCCAAAAGATTGAACGTAGGTATCGTTAGGATCGTAAGAAAATCCATACGTAAATTGTTAGGATCATAAGAAAAGCCATGCGTGAAACATGAAACGTAAACGTGAAATTTCATATGTGAACATTCAAACACCATGTTTCGATTACGTACTAACAGTTTAGGCTTGAACAAATCTTGTGTTGCAATTCTGACGTACAATAATACCTTTCAGAGTTTTGGCAGTTTCATCTCACCAACGTTTTTTTTTTTTACACCAAACGGCCTGTGAGGAGTGCTACGAGAACAAACATAACACAGTATAAAAACCGGAAGTCAGGGAAACCGGAACGATGTATCCTGCACATTTTCAAGTTAAAGGTCTCCATTCTTTTTTTTTACTTCACATTTAGGTAGCTAATGTAATGGATTTGTTTGCCAGCACAAATCTAGATAGCACTAGCTGTATTATGCCTACAACAGGGATGTTTCTGTCCGCTAGGTGTATCTCTACAGCATGAAAATGTATGTACTCACTACTGTAAGTCGCTCTGGATAAGAGCGTCTGCTAAATGACTAAAAGGTAAATGTAAATGTAAATATAAGCATGGGCATCCCCATGCATGCACCTTATCAAAATATGACTAATTCAATATTGCACTATCCCATTATCTGGGCAGTCATAACCAGTAGTGTCTACCAGGAATAATGAAACAGAATAATAATAGATGTTTGGTGAATCTATAAATGATGTATGACCACTGGAGTCCTTGCCACTCAAAATATTTAGACATTTATTTAATCATTCAAAATCTTGCCAAAGCATGTTCTGTAGATGGGATAATATGAATGTAAAATAATTGTACATGATTTATATGAATCGGGTCATGAACATATGGACTTTGAAATGAACAAGGGAGAGGTTAAACGTAGGCTAAGTCTGGTATAACTCTGTTGCGGTGGTCTTAGGAAGTCTCCGTATAGGCTATTCCCTCCATCGTGACACTGCTGCCCAGTTGAAGAGCTTGTGATCTCCGTGCAGCACCACAGCACCATGCGCCTTCGGAAAAGCATCCCTAAGCCTCAGAAGATGCCCTTCTGGAGGCATGCAGCTATTGAGTCATTATATACCCTAATGTAGGCCTATTTGCCTACTAGCCAAATAAAGTGCAGAGCATGCATGATGCGTGCAACTCGTCATTCCAACATATTTGAACATTTAATTCATCCTTCATTCAGTTCAGTATGTCATCCATTCAGTAATTTGTCTGAGTTGCAATAGGAACTAAATCAAAGAGAGTAGAACAGTCATCCATTTGTTTATTGAAATCCATGTGTGTATTCAAAATTATCTAAATTCTTCAAAGTTCTTTAGCCTATCACTTTAATAATTCTATGTTTAATTTAGACCTACTGTGGGGTTCTATTTTCTTATAACTAGATGTGATGCCTAGCTTAGAAAGAATACATTAATGATTAAACATAATAGGTTTGTGCTGTACTAATATAGACTGTTTAACATAACAAGCAGTGATTCATGTGAGGAGCTGTTAGGGAGTAGGGGGAGATAAGAACTTGTGTCTCACATACACAAACACTGCCTCTTTGTTAAACCGCGCTCAAGGACGTGTACTGCAAAAAGTGCAGACTCTCTGGACAAGTTGTGATGATAACAACTTATGCCTGGCAACAGTGTGCAACAGTGAAGCGCCAAGGGGCTGGGACCAGCCTGTGCGCCAACGATAGGCTGAGTAAGTCTAAACCACGCTCAGTCTCTACTCTGATAGGCCAGCAGGGAGCAGGAACTATCTCTGTCAGAGTATTTAAAGAAGAACCTATAACAAATGGCTCAGTTCTCTGTCTGCCCTGTGTGGTATTTCAGTGGACCCGTATATACGAACATCATATTTACCATTGAAGGTTTTGCATTTATTAAAATACTAGTCTATTATAGAAGACATGTATTGACCTATTTTGTTCCCAATACCAGATTTGAATTGACGCAACTTAACAATTGGTGACCACCGACTGTGATCTGGTAGAAGGGACTTCGCTGGGTATTGTCCGGCCCATTGGACATCTCTGTCATTGGACGGTGTGTTTCACAAAGAGTCCGGACTACTAAAAACAGGTAAGCAGACACCTATTGTTATATAACTAAAGTTCTGCACATTGGCTTTATCCAAATTAATTTTGTGGAACACCTGTTTGATGTAAGTGAACTAAATTATGAAATTATTATGAGTAGATAAGCACAATATTGTGACATGCAAACCTGTGGTGAATGTGATGTTAAACCATGGTACCATAGAGTATTTGTTCTACCGGCAAGGTCCGTAACTGCGGGGGTACGGCTAGGTTCGGAGAAAATACTGACATCGATCGGCAAGGTCCGTAACTGCGAGGGTACGGCTAGGTTCGAAGATACAGGGAATAATTGACTTAAGTAATTGCTATCGGCAAGGTTCGTAACTACGTGGGTACGGCTAGGTTCGAAGAATTACACCGGCAAGGTCCGTAACTTCGAGGGTACAGCTAGGTTCGGGAAATTTTAGATAGTGTTGCGCTATCGGCAAGGTCCGTAACTAGTACGGCTAGGATCGTAGGAGCACTTTAAAGTACACTATAGTGTTGCGCTTCGGCAGGGAGTTGTACTTGGGGGTACCGCCCAGATCGGAGGAGCACTTTAAAGTATAGGGTGTTGTATGCATGAGAGTGCGAATGATCCCAGTGTAATAAAATAGTGTTTGCAGACGAAATAAAAGAGTGAATACGGGTTATTAAAATGTATAAACCTGTATAACTTGATAGAAAACTAATTAGGAATTAAAGATGTCTGTGGCTGTCCAAACTGTATAATTTGTGAATAACTATTGGGTTTGTGGTTGCTTAAACCGTATAACCCGTTAATAACAATTGGGAACGTAAAGGTAAAATAATGAATAACTAGTATGACTAAACTGAAACGTTTGAACTGATATAACTGAACTGTAACGTTGGTGTTTGAAATAACATAATACTGGTTTTAAATAATTATGTTGAAGCAATTTGGTTTATTATTTAATTTAACGTTTGATGTTTGACCCTGCAAAATACTGGTTAAATAATTAGACTGAAATAATTTGGTTTATCGTTGAAATATAAATATGCACCGACTTTAACTAATTAGGTGGGAATAATTTGATTTAAATAAATAGATAGACTAGATAGATTTAAAAAAAAAAATAACGGACGAATAATACAAATTAAAACAAAAAACAGACAACCTGTTCCGACTGGACACAGGAGGGAGAAACGCGAGGGGAGGGACTGGAGACAGCGTGAGTGTGGCTTTTGGAGAGTCAGGAGAGACTGGGGGGTGATTTGTGTCGATTGAGGAGTTGGCTGGGAACACCACGGGGCGATTGTTTGAGAGGTGCCTGTGGGTTTCTGACGATATATACGTATGGGCTTGCTCGCCCGAACGTAGACATACGTAATGGGCGAGAAAGTAGAGAATATGAGTTTAAGGTTGTACCGTTGTTTGATCATGTGATGGGATTTGATGGGTGATCGGACCATGACTGGTGTGGTTATGGAAGTAATGTATAAATAGTGGAGAGCCAATAGGGGGCTCCATTGAACTATTATGTTATGTTGGGCATTTCGGTGGCATGGGGTGGGGTCTGTGTGTATGAGTGAATTTGGCGGCTGGTATGGGTGAAGGGAGAGAGAGCATTATTTTGTGTTACTGAATGAGGTGAGAGTTAAATTACTGAGAATAGAGAAGTATAATGGACACTCCGTAATAAATAAACTGAACCAAACATGACGTTACTACAGCAATAGAGGATGGTTAATGTTGTTACGTTAGTTTTTAAACCCGATGATAGAGGTAAATGCAGAACGCTGTTTGATAGTGTTTTTTATTTTTGCTACTAGGGGATTTAGTGTTTGAGATGAAAGGGCTGGCTAGTCGGGAGTGATGACGTGGCTGGTTGTGCGACATGGAAGTGGTTGTTTGGCGTGCTTTGAAAGCATCGCGGAATGTGTGGGGTGACTGGCAATGTATGGAGAGGGTCCCTGGTTCGAACACAGGTAGGGACAGTGGGTAAAGCTTTCGCATTGGGGTTATAGACCTAGATTACTATGTGGATTGAGAAATGTGAAAGGTTGAATTAGATATCTTAAGTAGAAGTATTCTAGAAAGGTCTATGAAAATATGTTAAAAGGTCCCGCGCCTTCCCCGTTGTGTAGGAAGGAGCAAGGGGAGGGGTGAAAGACAGTACATAGTTAAAAAATGATAGGGATATGAATTAAATGTGTGCTGGTAAATTATAGCCAGTATTTTTTTTATTAATTAGGGCCTAATCAGAGAGAACAGTTAAATAAATTGAATAGCGAACTGAAATGGCGATAGAGCTGTGAAAATTATTTAAGTTGAGGACAAAGGAAAATAATTTATGATTCTAGTTCCCGGGTAAAAGGGTTGTACTTGCTTGACTAGATCGAGCAGAAGTTTTAATAGTTGAATGAAAAGCATTTCTTTGACGAAGTCTAATGGTTATTACTTTATTCGATAGGTTGCTTGACGCCAGTGGTGTATGCAAATAGTTGGTGAATTCTAGAACGATAATTTATTTTCGTTACGGGGACCAGGGGATGCAAGTGGCTTTGGCTGTTGTGCTGGGGGAATAGCGCCAGCCTGTGGTGGGTTCTAGATTTGTTAAATAAACAAACTTATATTTTAAACTAAAGTAATGCAATAGCTACAATTATAACATTATCAGAAAAAGGCACAATTTAATGTGAAATAGTTATTACAATTATTATTAATAGTTATTACAGTTATTATCATTGATCCAGTAATGATAGAAGGATAGTAGAGGAAAGGCAAGGGATTCAATCTCATTTAGGGAAAGAGGAAGAGTATGAAGATCTATTAGGGAGAAAATACCATTAACTGAGGGATATAAAACGTTTAGCTGAAAAAGAAAACAGGAATAATTTACCTTACACCCTAATATAGACATTGCATTACTTTTGATGTAACCGTGATTGTATTGGCTAAAAAAAGAAATATGACATTTACAGGGGGGACAGGAACAATAGAAGGGGAGACAGATTTTCCTAGAGGGTTGATCAAATAATTGATAATGGATCATTTGAGATGAGATCACATGTAGCAGATTTAGGGTAATCAATTAAATAATCATTGTATACTCGAGGAATTTTGAGTGGTTTTATGGATTAGTTATGAGGAATTAGATTGATACAAACAATTATTGATGGGATAGGACTGGGGATATCTGTATCATGTTTTTGTGTGTACTACCATCTGTAGATTACTGATGGTAATTGAAGGTTAACAAAAATTATAACCAGGAGAAAGAGAATTAGCTTATCTCATTGGAATGTTGCCCAGGGCTAGGAGGAGCAGTTGTGCAGTATTTAGGTCATAAAAATGAGCTACCAAATCAAGTGAGGCCTGGCTATTTGTGGTTGTTGTTTTTCAAATTGGGTTTTTCAAACAAAAAACAACACACCTAGTATGATGTTTATAAAGCCTTGTTGTTTCAATTTTTGGGGGTTTTCAGCAGGTCAAGGGTGATAGGTCTTAGAGGAGCACGCAGAGTGAATTTTATGGAGTTTTTCGGTTTTGGCTGAGTTTGGGGTATATATGATTTCTTATGAGAATGAATGTCATGAGGACTTAATGAACACTTGGGATAAGTAACATTTATGAAATATTTAGAATAATGGTAATGTTTGGTATACTATGGGATGGAACAGTTCGTTGAATAATTTCAATTGCCTCTGAACTCTGTTTTAACCTTCTGGTGTTAATTAATCATCCACACTAGTAAATTCTAAAGGCATGAGAGGAGGACTTTAAGATAGTTTATTTTACTAAGTTGAGGGTAATTTATAATACTGTGAAAAGTGTGAAGAAGATTATAATTTGGTAATAATATATATGATTTGAACCATAAAACAACAGAAGAGAGAGAGCGTTCCCTGAATGAGGGATACCTGTTGCTAGTCAATTGTACTAATCTTGGATTACTTTTACGGGATATAAGTAAATTGAGGTATTATCAAATGTTGTCATTTAAATGTTTTGTATGCTTTAATAAACAACAAGTTGGTATTTGAAACTAAATTAATGCAATGAGCTGCAGTAATCAGAGGAAGGCACAATCTAATGCGAAACAGCTATTACCTAGATCATTTATTTAGTAATGAGATCAGGAAGATAGGAGCAATAAAGAAGCAAGGGACAGTCTCAAAAATAAATAAGGGATGGCAATTGGATGATAAATTACCAATATTAACTAAGTGATTGTTTAGGTAGGTGGTAATATTGACACATGGGCAAATCATGTGTCAAAAGGGGGATGGTAGGATTAAATAATAAATATATACGAAGGAGAGGACAAAATACTTTTAAAAAAACAACAATTTTTAGATCCAGTCTTGAAAGAGAATGCAGTCAGAAATAGAAATTGAGAGCTGAACATGTGTGAAGATAGTTTATTAACCACACCCGTATATCAGAGGTTTTGTGCCCCACAGGTGAACTAAAGGAGAAGGTGACCCACTCTATATAACCTGGAGACTGGGTGTGGAACCAATCGTTGAGGAAAAAGGATTGAAAGCAGTCACACTGGGAGGGACCATACCAAGTCCTATTGGTAACTGCCTTCACTATTAGAATAGCTGAGAGAGCCACTTGGGTCTACGTTACCCACTGCAAAAAGGTAGGCCCACATGCCAACACCGTTGAACACACACATAGTTAAAAGAGAAGAACTGGAACCAATAGGGTCTGGGGGTAAACTCTGTTAACGAAGATCCCCTACCCCGACCTTTCATCACTGTGGGGTGTTTATAGAGGTGTGAGCTCTAATTGTGTTTTATAACTTTTTATTATAGGGCTCCACTTAAAAAGAGACCCTAGCTCACAGGCCTCTAAATATAGCCTTTAATAAATGTTAAACATAATAGTTGAAGCACGTGCAGTGGCTGATAGGGAAAACAGATCTGGCAATAAGAATAGGCTATAGATAGTCTTGACCATTTGGGACCCCTTGGCTATTTCGCTCAGGACAGGTTATAGTCAAGACTTAATCAATATTTTGTTTTGTCTCATTTATTGACATGGATATAGCCTCTGCGTGATGGGGTTGTGCAACGCAAATGGCTATAACAAGCCTAGATACTGAGTGGAATTCACCAATACAACAGTCAAAATGCCTAATAAGGCCTAAGGTCTCTGCTCCCAAATACTAGAAAAAGTGTTATTCATTAGGTTACATTATCACCACAGTAGCCCCACGTGGCTATAAAAATACATTATGCAATTAAATAGCCATTAAATAACACACAACAGCACGGCATATTTATATAGCGGAATAGGCCTAGCCTAAATCATATTTACTTTCTATTTTGCAGCTCAGGCAGTTATTCTAGACAAGGCTCTTCTGTGTCTATCATTCTCACACAAGTAATTTGCTGAAGGCCCAAGCATATACTATGCCATCTACTGGTATAATGTTGTTATTGAATGCAGTTCTAAAACAAGCTCTAGACTTTTATTTTGGAAATGAAACCGGAAGCTGCAAAGCAACTCTTAACGTCTGGGCTAGAGTTGCTTGATTGACTAGCAAACTTCGACTCGCTACGTTCAGTTCATGTCCTTTGCAGATGCCACATAACTGACAAAAGTTTGTACCTATAAAAAATATCTGTAACCGAGTAAAGGGAGATGTAAAGTAAGAATTGAACATGTAAATGTTCAATCATAGTCGTAGCATAGGGTTTGTACGTTTACAGATCTAATTTAATGTTTATGTTTCATGTTTCACGCATGGCTTTTATTACGATCCTAACAATTTACGTATGGATTTTCTTATGATCCTAACGATATGTACGTTCAACCTTTTGGCAGCTATCTTGCTCCCTACAAATACTGTGAATTTGATAACAGCAATATCAATGAACAACAGAAGTAACACTACTGCTGCTACAGTTTTACTGCATCATCGTGCCATCGTGAAAAATGTATTTAGTTTCCCCCCACACATTGCTGATAAGATCATTGTGATTATTACACCGACAATTTATAATTGGTTTATAGTAATGCACCCCTCCATTACTGATTTGATGTTAGGTGTGCATTGGAGCTCCTGGTGTACTACTTGCCTGACTGCCTGTGGATTTACCTTCCTGTGTTCACTGTAACATTGCATGATGATGTAAATCGATCCAATGCTACAATCAAGAGCCACCACTGATAGATCAACATCATCAATACTGATGGGTAGGCTCTAGCCTACACCTTGATCCAACTGAGTGCTCAACTCAAACCTCAATGGAGGACATTCAGGGTTGGCGTTACATGTAACTGATTACAAAAAACCTGTAACTGTAATTTGTTACGTTACCAGCAAAAATATTGTAATCAGATTACAGATACTTTTGAAAAACCTGGGCCCAGTTTTTCAAAACTTTTAATCTGCATCAGAATGATCCGGATTCTGTCATTCTTTTTTTTGCTATCCAGGATCAGACCGATCTGTCTGTTTTTGAGCCATTTTTTCAGAAAATATTCAGATAAGATCATTCTGATCCAGATGCCACAATATCAAGACCACAGAATCTGGATTTTCAGTGCTTTAACAGGCCTACACCTTGCCATCTACTGGACAGGTTGTGGTACCACTTCTACACTGTCATAGGGAAACAGATGAGTAAACTAAATGACTTAAAGTAAGTAAGACATTACAGCCTTATTCTAAAATGGATTAAATAAAAACATTTCCTCATCAATCTACACACAGTACCTCATAATGACAAAGCGAAAACAGGTTTTTACAAAAGTTTTTTTATTTTTTTTGTATTAGTATTTTTTTATATTTTTTTTTGGGGGGGGGGAATGGATCAGCTTAATATTGCAGATAGATTGTATCGTCTATCAATGTAATTGTCTGCATCACTTCCAATCCCCCATGTTTTTTGTTGTTGTTTTTTAAATTTTATTTTATATATATACTCCCCTTTATTACCTTTCAACCCCACCATCCTTTCCCTACTTGGAGCAAACTAGTGAACAACAATGCCCAGGCCTCTACCTCCGGTCTATACTTACTATCTACACCTTATGGACAGAGTTAATTTTACAATAATTATATTATACACACATATATATATATATATATATTATTTATTTTTTGCTCTTCTACTCTCAACCTCTCCGATCATTTTCATGATGTCCATCCGGTTTGCTTCTATATGCCATATCTTTCTAACTGTGCTCTTTCCCAAAAGCTCCCAACATACAACCCATATACTTATTATGGACACAGTATGCTTACATCATTAGCTATCTTTATTATTATTTGTTGTTATTTGTTATTAGTCCCATCCTTCAACTCTATTCAATACCTCCCATCTATCTCTTAACACCATCCATATAGGATTTCTATTTGCCATATATATTTCAACCGTACTGTGATGTTTTACAAAAGTTCTGAACCTTTCTATTCTCATTGCTTCTACAGATTGTGAATTAAAAATAAACATTTTTGCTAAAAGTATTATTATATTATTGATTGATTGACTATGACTTTTCAGATCACCCAGTAATGCTATCTGCAAGGTTAGTTCCAGGTAAATATTGCAATCCTTTAGCCATTCCTGGACCTGTGTCCAAAAACAAGCTACAAATGGACAGAACCAAAACAAATGATCTAATGATTCTGTCTCTTCACAGCAAAATCTGCAGAGCTGGGAAGATTGTATCCCCCATATAAATAACATTCTATTGGTAGCAAGAATTTTATATAATAATTTAAATTGAAAGATTCTAATTTTTTGAATCCGGTGTCGTTTTGCGTGTCAGTTCATAAACACTATGCCATGGGATCGGTACGTCAAAGATCTCTTCCCAACTATTTTGCAATCTATATGGGACGGCTGTCAATCCTTTGGTCCTTAAGTGAAACTGATATACTTTTTTATTTATCACAGTTTTCCTTAACCAATTATGTTCTTTAATGCAAGGCCGACAGACAAGTTCCTTACTTTCTCCCCCTTCCACTTTCCTCTTCCACTTTTGCGGTAAGGCTGCAATTATTTGGTTGTAATTTTGGGTAGAGCAGACATTTGTTTGCACATTTATAAAAAATAAAAAACTGAAATACCTTCTTTACAAAAGTATTCAGATCCTTTGCTATGAGACTCGAAAATTGAGCTCAGGTGCATCCTGTTTCCATTGATCATCCTTGATATGTTTTTACAACTTGATTGGAGTCCACCTGTGGTAAATTCAATTGATTGGACAGGATTTGGAAAGGCACACACCTGTCTATATAAGGTCCCACAGTTGGCAGTGCATGTCAGAGCAAAAACCAAGCCATGAGGTTGAAGGAATTGTCTGTAGAGCTCCGAGACAGGATTATGTCGAGGCACAGATCTGGGGAAGGGTACCAAAAAATGTCTGCAGCATTGAAGGTCTCCCGAGTGGCGCAGTGGTCTAAGTCTTGGTGGTTCCAAACTTCTTCCATTTAAGAATGATGGAGGCCACTGTGTTCTTGGGGACCTTCATTTACATTTACGTCATTTAGCAGACGCTCTTATCCAGAGCGACTTACAGTTAGTGAGTGCATACATTATGCACTGTGCCACTAGAGATCCTGGTTCGAATCCAGGCTCTGTCGTAGCCGGCCGTGACCGGGAGACCCATGGGGCGGCGCACAATTGGCCCAGCGTCGTCCAGGATAAGGGAGGGAATGGCCAGCAGGGATGTAGCTCAGTTGGTAGAGCATGGCGTTTGCAACGGTAGGGTTGTGGGTTCGATTCCCACGGGGGGCCAGTATGAAAAAATAAAAATCATAATGTATGCACTCACTAACTGTAAGTCGCTCTGGATAAGAGCGTCTGCTAAATGACGTAAATGTAAATAATAATAATAATAATAATATGCCATTTAGCAGACGCTTTTATCCAAAGCGACTTACAGTCATGTGTGCATACATTTTTACGTATGGGTGGTCCCGGGGATCGAACCCACTACCCTGGCGTTACAAGCGCCATGCTCTACCAATTGAGCTACAGAAGACCAAGCCCTGTAAATGAAGGTCCCCAAGAACACAGTGGCCTCCATCATTCTTAAATGGAAGAAGTTTGGAACCACCAAGACTCTTCCTAGAGCTGGCCGCACGGCCAAACTGAGCAATCGGGGGAGAAGGGCCTTGGTCAGGGAGTTGACCAAGAACCCGATGGTCACTCTGACAGAGCTTCAGAGTTCCTCTGTGGAGATGGGAGAACCTTCCAGAAGGACAACCATCTCTGCAGCACTCCACCAATCAGGCCTTTATGGTAGAGTGGCCAGACGGAAGCCACTCCTCAGTAAAAGGCAAATGACAGCCCACTTGGAGTTTGCCAAAAGGCACCTAAAGACTCTCAGACCATGAGAAACAAGATTGAACTCTTTGGCCTGAATGCCAAGCGTCATGTCTGGAGGAAACCTGGCACCCTCCATACTGTGAAATATTGTGGTGGCAGGGAAAAAATCAATTTTAGAATAAGGCTGTAACGTAACAAAATTTTGAAAAAGTCAAGGGGTCTGAATACTTTTCGAATGCACTGTATATCTACATCCCTGCTCTGCTCTGACTTGATGATTATCTCCCAATCCATGTCCGAAATTGTCAAGGCTTGTTAAGCCTTGTTCACACTGCAAGCCTTAATGCTCAAATCAGTTTTGTTTTTCAAATCCATTTTGGAATACTGACTGTCCAAACAGCAAGTTACAAGTGACCAAATCAGATGTGTGTGTGTTCAGACAGCAGTCATTTGCTGACATGGCTACGCTAGTTGTCATAATAACAATAGGTGCATGCGCAGTGGTGTAGGCTGATTGGTGGTTCTCGTGCTTCCTATCACTCAGAAGTTATGTAGCAAGCTAAGGTGACAGCAATGCCTGCCATGGACGTTTCAAAGTTGCTTTGAATGTTCAAAATCATAGTATAAGAACGCTTTTAACAAGTCATTTTTGGCTAACCACAGCAATCAACTAGCTAGGTAGCTGTTTAGCTTTCTAGCACATTCATTAATTTGTTTGTAAACAATTAAAAAGCTAGTTAGCTACCACATGTTATTGTCAAGGTGTAAACAGAGTAGCTAGCAAGCAACAAGATATGTCAAATAAGTCTAAAAACCAATTGCGGGCAAATAAATTAGATTTGACCGTTCAGACACAAGTCGCATGGCCAGGAATCAGATTTGTATCTACGATGGCCCTTAACAAAAAAAAAACATGTTTTTGCCACACAGCAAATCTTTGGCCAATTTGCCGCCAACTCATATTTTCACATGCAAATTCGTTTTGTGGAAAATTGTTGCGGCAAATATGTAGCGACTTGCGGGGAAACTTGTGCCGAACATTCTACTGTTTTTTTGCTAATTTTCTGCAAACTCATTATGAATATGCAAGTTAGATCATGTTTTTAGTTACTTTGTGTATTAACAACATTGAAACGTCTTATCTACATAAACCAAATCACATAACTTTAAATGAACTTGCTTCTCACAGAGAGAACTAAATATACTGAACAACATGTATTCAATGTCTTAACAGAATATTAAATCCACTACAACTTTCTTATCTTTCACAATTAAAACATTATGCAGAGTGCTACAATATTGAGTTTGAAATCATCAGCATGCTAATGAAGAGCAAGACTGAATATTTCCCAAATAAATTGTTTGTTTTATCTTTTTATGTAGCTACAACATTTACATGAGAAAAATGTGAACACTATGGGGACGTTAACCTTAGGATGTTTAAATGGGCAACTTCAGAATTTACATGAGCCAAATGATAACTGAGCAATGAGCTTTAAACCAATGGAAGTTTAAAAGAGAATGAACAACATGAAATGATTAAAACAACAAAATTCAAAAATCAAACCCAATTCAGAACTATTGCCGTATTGAGTGAACTTTGGAGATGGCAGCCCTGTAGAAGTTCTTCATCCAAAGCTTGTTGAATGCATGCACTAAAACAATCAGAAAACATGAAACAAAAACAACATTAAGATAGGCCTACTGAAAACAATTACTGAAAGGATTTTATATTTTGGCACCTTTAAAAATTACTCATCAGCTAATGGGCGGGTTTGGCTTCAGAAAAACTGGGTTTGCTTTTACAAAGTTGTCTTGATGTTGCTATGCTTCTCACTGAAACTTGCATTATATATATACAGTGGGGGAAAAAAGTATTTAGTCAGCCACCAATTGTGCAAGTTCTCCCACTTAAAAAGATGAGAGAGGCCTGTAATTTTCATCATATGTACACGTCAACTATGACAGACAAATTGAGGAAAAAAAATCCAGAAAATCCCATTGTAGGATTTTTAATGAATTTATTTGCAAATTATGGTGGAAAATAAGTATTTGGTCACCTACAAACAAGCAAGATTTCTGGCTCTCACAGACCTGTAACTTCTTCTTTCAGAGGCTCCTCTGTCCTCCACTTGTTACCTGTATTAATGGCACCTGTTTGAACTTGTTATCAGTATAAAATACACCTGTCCACAACCTCAAACAGTCACACTCCAAACTTCACAATGGCCAAGACCAAAGAGCTGTCAAAGGACACCAAAAACAAAATTGTAGACCTGCACCAGGCTGGGAAGACTGAATCTGCAATAGGTAAGCAGCTTGGTTTGAAGAAATCAACTGTGGGAGCAATTATTAGGAAATGGAAGACATACAAGACCACTGATAATCTCCCTCGATCTGGGGCTCCACGCAAGATCTCACCCCGTGGGGTCAAAATGATCACAAGAACGGTGAGCAAAATCCCAGAACCACACGGGGGGACCTAGTGAATGACCTGCAGAGAGCTGGGACCAAAGTAACAAAGCCAACCATCAGTAACACACTACGCCGCCAGGGACTCAAATCCTGCAGTGCGAGACGTGTCCCCCTGCTTAAGCCAGTACATGTCCAGGCCCGTCTGAAGTGCATTTGGATAATCCAGAAGAGGATTGGGAGAATGTCATATGGTCAGATGAAACCAAAATATAACTTTTTGGTAAAAACTCAACTCGTCATGTTTGGAGGACAAAGAATGCTGAGTTGCATCCAAAGAACACCATACCTACTGTGAAGCATGGGGTTGGAAACATCATGCTTTGGGGCTGTTTTTCTGCAAAGGAACCAGGACGACTGATCCGTGTAAAGGAAAGAATGAATGGGGCCATGTATCGTGAGATTTTGAGTGAAACCCTCCTTCCATCAGCAAGGGCATTGAAGATGAAACGTGGCTGGGTCTTTCAGCATGACAATGATCCCAAACACACCGCCCGGGCAACGAAGGAGTGGCTTCGTAAGAAGCATTTCAAGGTCCTGGAGTGGCCTAGCCAGTCTCCAGATCTCAACCCCATAGAAAATCTTTGGAGGGAGTTGAAAGTCTGTGTTGCCCAGCGACAGCCCCAAAACATCACTGCTCTAGAGGAGATCTGCATGGAGGAATGGGCTAAAATACCAGCAACAGTGTGTGAAAACCTTGTGAAGACTTACAGAAAACGTTTGACCTGTGTCATTGCCAACAAAGGGTATATAACAAAGTATTGAGAAACTTTTGTTATTGACCAAATACTTATTTTCCACCATCATATGCCAATAAATTCATTAAAAATCCTACAATGTGATTTTCTGGATTTTTTTTTCTCATTTTGTCTGTCATAGTTGACGTGTACCTATGATGAAAATTACAGGCCTCTCTCATCTTTTTAAGTGGGAGAACTTGCACAATTGGTGGCTGACTAAATACTTTTTTTCCCCACTGTATATTTTTTTCAGTAAGGAAACAAATCTGCCTTGTATAAATGCTATATAAACAAATGATGTACTGTAGCTAGCATAAACTGGGACCTACTAAATCTACCTAAATGTGTGGCCAATTGTTCCTAGAGAGCTCCAGCATACAAGGTTATGTTCCAGCCAAGCCTCAACACAATTGATTCAAACTAATCAACTAATTATGATCTTCAATCTAGACTGGGGATGTCATCATCAAGAGCCAGTTGTCTACTAATTTAGTTGTCACGTCTTTCTGACTCAGGTGTGTAAGGCTTGTGCGGAAGAAAAGCAACATAAAAATGTAGTTATGCCTAATATGGCAATTCATTACTTTTCCGAAATGAATTATTTTTAAATAAGGCCATGATTGCAAGAAGTCTTGACCTGGAGCATGCACATTTCTCTGTCCTCAGTTTGATTGAAGGCCTCAATCTGTCTTTTTGCCTGGTAAGTGATTGCTTCTAGAAAGAGAGAAGGAACAACACATCATCGAGAAACTAACTACAAGTTTAAAGCAATGAAAGAGCTAGCTAATTGTTACACAAAAGGAATGTATTGACTACATTTATGACAATAATACATGCATTTTCTTACCTTAACAAGCTTTAAGACCATACACTCATTTATCACAAAAAAAAAGTTATGAGTGAGTGCACCACAAACTTCTCTTCCCAATGCAGCCTCTTCCAACACCACGGGTAGCGGAAGGGTATCCATCTGCAAAAGTGAAGTTTTGCTTTGATGTCAAGTCATATTGTTGCTAACGTTACTTTAGCTGTTGTGCTTACTAACATGCTAATGAACAGTGACGCTAGCATATTGAAATGTATATTGGTAATAAAAGACAGCAATCAAATCATTAGTTAGCTTGCTAGCTATCACTTTAATTGTGCAAATATATGATAGCTGACGTTAGCTAGCTAGTTAGGCACTAGCCACTAATTAGCTAGCTAGCAGTCACACTGACGGGTTGAAACTGACATAGCAACCAAATGTGTTTCACTATATCCCATAAAACATGACATTGCTAACCAGGCATCAATTAGCTAACGCAATTTAAAGTTTATTAGGAAGTTAATTAAATAAGTTACAGTCACCGCCAGACAACCTTCGTAGGTAGCCTAGATCCCGTGGTTTCCATTTCCAATAGATTTTTCTTCTCCCCCTGACTGGTCATCAACGGTTACTGGTCTTGGAACTCATGTATTAATCAGAAACAACTTCTGGTAAACCAACTGTTTGCCACTAGTGGCAATACATATTGTTGCTACAGGTTTGCCACATATTAAAATAGAATATTGAGAGAATTGCCACTAGCAGCAATAAATATTATTGTTGCCAAAGGTTTGCCACCAAATTCACCACTAGTGGAAAACATTTGCAAACTTCTGGCAACATTTTGTGGCACACTATTTAGTTTGCAGCGAATTTGCCACACATTGCGGTAAGTTTGTAGTAGGGGTCTTCCAACATGGTCATAACCGTATCCGTAAAATATGGGATCGGATGATACTCGTATTTGGAAAATAATGTAGTGTTTTAATATACCTAAATAGATGTTGACGTAAAATCCACTTTCTAACTGCAAAAAAAACTGCAGATTAGGAGAAGCGTGGAGGGAGGGGTGGGGGTATATGTCCTCAATTTGGAGCGGGCAGCCAAGTTTGCTGTCACTCAGACAGAATGCGCATCAGCGTTTCATATTTTTTCCCTACCCCTTTCCCGCTTGTTAGATATTATGCAAATAAATAGCTTGATAGCAAACGTCCTCGCCATGTGATTTATCATAGTAGCAATCTAAATGATCAGACCGAAAACATGGGAGGAAAAGTGATCAAGTGAAATTATGAGGCGAGTGGACGGAGAAATAGAGCTTCACTCTATCCAATCAGAGCAGCAGGATCAACGTTTATGCCCTTCTCTTTACAGACGGGCAAACTAGCCAGTTTAGTTATTTAGACCATGTAGAACCTCCCACATGATTGACTCAAAGACAGTACAGTTTAGAAACTCTATGACTGACTGACATGAGAAAGATGCTTGCTGGCACCCAGATTTTTTTTCTTTCCAGATCACGGACAATTAAAAAGAATACTTGGATCATAATCATATCCAGAAAATTGCACACATCTGTTACGATACTCGTTTTGTCCGACTCATCAGCACACCCCTAGTTTGCAGCAACAACATTTTTTGTAACGGGGTGGTTTGAAATGTGAATTGAAATATCCAATTCCATGTGCTTTTTGGCTGTATAATAAGAACTGGAGACTGCGCCCAAGATGTCCGACCATTGTTTTCAAGGTAATCTCAAATAAAATCAAATCAAATTTTATTGGCCACATGCGCCGAATACAACAGGTGCAGACATTACAGTGAAATGCTTACTTACAGCCCTTAACCAACAGTGCATTTATTTTTAACAAAAAAGTAAAAATAAAACAACAACAAAAAAAGTGTTGAGAAAAAAAGAGCAGAAGTAAAATAAAATAACAGTAGGGAGGCTATATATACAGGGGGGTACCGGTGCAGAGTCAATGTGCGGGGACACCGGCTAGTTGAGGTAGTTGAAGTAATATGTACATGTGGGTAGAGTTAAAGTGACTATGCATAAATAATTAACAGAGTAGCAGCAGCGTAAAAGGATGGGGTGGGGGGGCA